>NC_036870.1:4897016-4988755 GCF_002910315.2 Salvelinus sp. IW2-2015 | reverse complement strand
TTTCATACATTTACATCTTACGATGGTAACCCATGGCGTATTTCTTCAGGACTTTGTCCTGGTATCGCTATGTACCTCAGGATATTATTCTGGAATTGCTTTCATAAGGACTCTCCTGTGTATCTCTTACACACGTGACGTCAAATAAAATCTAATTTCATTTGTCACATGTGCCGAATACAACAGGTGTAGGTATAGAGGTTCTGGATGGCGGAAGCTTAGCCCCGTGATGTACTAGGCCATACGCACTACCTCTGTAGTGCCTTGCGGTCGAAGGCTGAGCATTTGCTCAATATCTTTTTTTCCCTGGCGATGTGATGCCAACCCATCAGGATGCTCTCGGTGGTGCAGCTGTAAAACATTTTGAGGATCTGAGGACCCATGCCAAATCTTTTCAGTCTCCTGAGGGGGAATAGGCATTGTCATGCCCTCTTCACGACTGTCTTTGGTGTACATGGACCATGTTAATTTGTCAGTGATGTGGATGCCAAGGAACTTGAAGCTGTCAAGCTGCTCCACTACAGCCCCGTCGATGAGATTGGGGGTGTGCTCGGTCCTCTTTTTCCAGTAGTCCACAATCATCTCCTTTGTCTCCTAGAGATGAACGTACTTTGGTGCGAAAAGTGCAAATCAATCCCAGAACAACCGCAAAGGACCTTGTGAAGATGCTGGAGGAAACGGGTACAAAAGTATCTACAGTTGAAGTCGGAAGTTTACATACACCTTAGCCAAATACATTTAATCTCAGTTTTTCACAATTCCTGACATTTAATCCTAGTAAAAACCCAATAGAAAATCTTTGGAGGGAGCTGAAAGTCTGTATTGCCCAGCCCCGAAACCTGAAGGATCTGGAGAAGGTCTGTATGGAGGAGTGGGCCAAAATCCCTGCTGCAGTGTGTGCAAACCTGGTCAAGAACTACAGGAAACGTATGATCTCTGTAATTGCAAACAAAGGTTTCTGTACCAAATATTAAGCTCTGCTTTTCTGATGTATCAAATAATTATGTCATGCAATAAAATGCAAATTAATTACTTAAAAATCATACAATGTGATTTTCTGGATTTTTGTTTTAGATTCCGTCTCTCACAGTTGAAGTGTACCTATGATTAAAATTACAGACCTCTACATGCTTTGTAAGTAGGAAAACCTGCAAAATCGGCAGTGTATCAAATACTTGTTCTCCCCACTGTGTATATATACACACACAAACAAATCGGTCGTTTTAATCGGTATCGGCTTTTTTTGGTCTTCCAATAATCGGTATCGGCGTTGAAAAATCATAATCGGTCGACCTCTACTAATTATGTAATTTTCCTCGACTGTGTGTGTGTGTGTGTGTGTGTGTATTTATTTTGGTTATTTCCATAGCCAGAGTATACCATGTACAAGATGGCATTAGGTGTAAGATGTTTACCGGTGTCTACAATATGGCACCAGGTGTAAAATGGTTCCCTTTGTATCTCCAACAGCKGAGGTGAAGCGGGTAGGAGACACCCTCCTCGGCATGGCCACTCAGTGTGTCCAGGTGAAGAACGTGGTGAAGACGTCCCCCCAGACCCTCTCCAACCTCTGCCTCAAGATCAACGTCAAACTGGGGGGCATCAACAACATCCTGGTCCCACACCAACGGTAAAGCAAAGTGAAAGAGCGTGTGGCCACAGGCAGAAAACCCCTTTTTAGCAGAAACGCATMTATACTTTATGATGGAAAACACCTAGGTTTTTGTCATACACTACATATCTGGACTGGATATACACGACTGTTCAAAAGTTTGGTAGAAATGTCCTTGTTTTTGAAAGAAAAGACAAAAAAATTGGTCCATTAAAATAACATCAAATTGATCAGAAATACAGTGTAGACATTGTTAATGTTGTGAATGACTATTGTAGCTGGAAACGTCTGATTTAAAAATATATATATATATTTTAATGGAATATCTACATAGGCGTACAGAGGCCCATTATTAGCTAACATCACTCCTGTGTTCCAATGGCACGTTATGTTAGCTAATCCAAGTTTATCATTTAAAAGGCTGATTGATCATGAGAAAACCCTTTTGCAATTATGTTAGTACAGCTGAAAACTGTTGTTCTGATTTAAAGAAGCAATACAACTGGCCTTCTTTAGACTAGTTGAGTATCTGGAGATGTCTTTTTCTTTGCAACTCTGCCTAGAAGGCCAGCATCCCAGAGTCGCCTCCTCACTGTTGACGTTGAGACTGGTGTTTTGCTGGTACTATTTAATGAAGCTGCCAGTTGAGGACTCGTTTCTCAAACTAGACACTCTAATGTACTTGTCGTCTTGCTCAGTTGTACACCAGGGCCTCCCAATCCTCTTTCTATTCTGGTTAGAGCCAGTTTGCGCTGTTCTGTGAAGGGAGTAGTACATAGCGTTGTACGAGATCTTCAGTTTCGTGGCAATTTCTCGCATGGAATAGCCTTCATTTCTCAGAACAAGAATAGACTGATGAGTTTCAGAAGAGATTTACTTGCTTCTGGCCATTTTGAACCCACATGCTGATGCTCCAGATACTCAACTAGTCTAAAGAAGGCCAGTTTTTATTGATTCTTTAATCAGGACAACAGTTTTCAGCTGTGCTAACATAATTGCAAAAGGGTTTTCTAATGATCAATTATCCTTTTAATATGATCAACTTGGATTAGCTAATACAGCGTGCCATTGGAACACAGGAGTGATGGTTGCTGATAATGGGCCTCTGTATGCCTATGTAGATATTCCATTAAAAAATCTGCTGTTTCCAGCTACAATAGTCATTTACAACATTAACAATGTCTACACTGTTTTTCTGATCAATTTGATGTTATTTCATTGGACCAACAAGTTGCTTTTCTTTCAAAAACAAGGAAATTTCAGTGACCCCAAAGTTTTGGACGGTAGTATGTGTCTGATGTTTGTCTCTCTCTCCACCCAGTCCCTCCGTGTTCCAGCAGCCTGTTATCTTCCTGGGGGCCGACGTCACTCACCCTCCAGCCGGAGACGGAAAGAAGCCATCCATCGCAGCGGTCAGTCTCTTCCTGTCACTCTAGTTTCCATTTCCACTTCCCTCACAAACACTGCCTTGTCTGTGTATCTAGTTGTCATGGAGTCTGATGGATCTAGTACATTGGTAATCTACTAGTTTGTTTTGTTACATAGACYCCTACAATAGCCTTCTGAAAWCATGGTGTCAGAAGTCATGTTTCTGACCATCTCCCTCTCTCTGTCCCTATCCAGGTGGTGGGCAGTATGGACGCCCACCCCAGCAGGTACTGTGCCACAGTGAGGGTCCAGAGACCCAGACAGGAGGTGATCCAGGACCTGGCCTCCATGGTGCGGGAGCTCCTCATCCAGTTCTACAAGTCCACCCGCTACAAACCAACCAGAATCATATTTTACAGGGATGGCGTGTCAGAGGGTCAGTTCAGACAGGTTAGTTAAAATACTTATGTTCCCCTTCAATCTCTCATTTAAAGTGTACAGCCAAGCCAAATKATGTCCCTATGTTGAGAAATACATTTATTACAAATRGCAATGTTCTTCATCGACTATTAGCCTTAAACTTGAATTCTTCACCGCTTGCTACTCTTTGCTGGTGAGTTGACTTCTCTCTGTGTGGCAGGTGCTGTACTACGAGCTGCTGGCCATCAGGGAAGCCTGTATCATGTTGGAGAAGGAGTACCAGCCGGGCATCACCTACATCGTGGTGCAGAAACGCCACCACACACGCCTCTTCTGTGCGGACCGCAATGAGCGGGTAAGCGGTGCCATGGATCTCGCCTTGTACATTTAAGGATTGACTTTATCTGCTAGGCTTAGATTGGTTGTTGAACAGTTTTTAAATGGGGTGTTGTTTATTTGGCAGGTTGGACGAAGTGGTAACATTCCTGCAGGCACCACTGTGGACACCGATATCACTCACCCCTATGAGTTTGACTTTTACCTCTGCAGCCACGCAGGAATACAGGTGTGTGTCAAAACTCATACCGGGGTTGTGTTCAATAGGGAAAACGTTCTAATACTAAAGTCAGCATTCTTATTGGACAGGTTCAGGTAGTATATCCTGCTTATTTCTCCCTAATGTCGACTCTTGCCGTCATTGATACTTTCTCAGAGGTTCGTCGGCCTCTATTGCTTTCCACTACACTTCATTGTCAGTGTTGAATCAATGCTGGTATTCTCTCCATGGAACCGGCATTGTTCCTGTGGTATTACAGACTTCGCCTTCTCCCTCCAGGGTACAAGCAGACCCTCCCACTACCACGTCCTRTGGGACGACAACTGCTTCACGGCCGACGAGTTCCAGCTGCTCACCTACCAGCTGTGCCACACCTACGTCCGCTGCACCCGCTCTGTCTCCATCCCCGCGCCAGCCTACTACGCCCACCTGGTGGCCTTCCGCGCCCGCTACCACCTGGTGGACAAGGAACATGACAGGTGAGGGGGGGGGGGGGATTCATTTCGGTGTGATCGGTATACTTCTCTGTAGGGCTAAAATCAATGTCTCGTGCTGTTTATCAGGTAAGAAGAAACTGGAGGCCGATGTCATGTATTGATCCTAAAATAATATTCAAGTTCATTCAAGTTAAATGTTCCCTCCCTCTCTTTCTGTCCTTTTCCCTTTCTCGTTTCCTCACTTCCTTCTCTTGAACACACGCAGTGCGGAGGGCAGCCACGTCTCGGGGCAGAGTAACGGCCGAGACCCCACGGCCCTCGCCAAGGCTGTTCAGATTCATCACGACACACTGAGGACTATGTATTTCGCCTGAGAGGTAGAATACCCCTCCCAACACCCCACCCTATCAGCCTCTGTGTCCTAGTGGGTGGTCAGCCATCGCATATCGGACTCTGGGCTGGCGCAGCTCTGGTCCTGATGAGGGGATGCCAAGCCGCTAAGGGTAACAACAACCAGAGGGGAGTACCGCAATGTTATGCAATATGAAACCAGCCAATCCTCTCCCAGCCTGTTCTCCTTTGCTGTGTTTTTAATTAATGGATCGTCTCTGATACTGCTCCTTGAGCTGTGCTCAACTTTTGCTTTGTCTTACTTTCAAAATGCCAGAGTGTAGAAGACAAGATGGGGGAATTGATAAGGGGTGGGTGGGGACATAGCAGGTCCAGTGAGGATCAGTCTTGTTCCTCAATCCAGTGCTGATATGATGACTTGCCTGTCCGTGTTCAATCGTATAAATGTACCTCTTTTTAAATGTCTTCGTTAGCTTGTTGTCGTTATATGTGCGTCTCTGTAGAAGTCTGATTGCCATGGCGATGCCTGTTAGTCGAGAACGCTCGTGAATCACAGCTATGCCCTTTTTCATAGAGCAAGCTGCTCGCCCAGTTACTCTGCTCTCTTTTAAGCCAATGGTGATTTACTTGCAGTCATTGCGCCTGTCAGAGTTTAACACGGCAATCTCTTTCAATATCATAAGGCTTTTTTTTTTTTTTATACAGCTGTTTGTCGTACTTTTAGAATATCAACCCAGGCCGCACCATGGACCTACTCAGAACTTTTACAGAGTTCACTGTGGTAGCTATAGATTTCACTTTATCTTTGTTTTATTCCTCCTTCTGTGACTTGAGATTCATCTTATTTATCATTCATTTTCAGCAATAGAGCGCTGTTCGTTTTTTGTTTTTGTCAAATTTGAACTAAGGAACTGATTTCACACCTTTTTTAGTGCAATAAGTCGTTAATGCATAAAAMGGGGTTCTATGGTTACCGATGTTGATATTTTTGGGCCATTATGATCGGATATGGGCAGGTGATAACGGATAAAGAATGTAAACCGGGGCAAGGATTGATGCCACAAATGGTTATGTTGTGGGTTATGTGGGGGTGACATGACACCATACGTGTTTTTTAGTAAATGGAGTGAATTATGTGCCCGTTGTAGGTGGAAAGAAGAATTTGAAAGACCAAGGATGTATCTAATTTTAGTTGGAGCTCCTCTGAGATCAGTTAATTAGTTTAGTTATACAGTCAAATAATCTCATCCAGGCATTACTGTAAGCATGATATGTTGTCTGGGAATGTCTGGGGTAAGAGAGCACAGCGTGTATGGCTGCATGGATTCAGTTTCATGATTTCATTTTTAATGTGAATAATTTTTTCATGTAGACTGATCAATTGAAGGTGGGGACAGTTAGCTAACAGATCTGTGTCGTTCATTTTAACCCTCTAGCGGTAGGACTCATTTTGCACTGTTCAAAGTAAGCCTTCAAATGTCCGAGTTTTATCAAGCCGTTTTGTCACATTTTGAAGGGCATTGTCTCTCTCCCTTTGCCTTGCTGTGCAGTATCCTCCAGGTGAGGCCTTTTTGGGTTTGGTCAAACTGGAACGAGACGAAACTCAATGTGCCTCGTGGGATTGTGAGGGGGAGGACTGGGGTCCATCTGCATGGGGCTTGAAGCATGGGTGGTATGAGCCTTGTCCGACTGGGACACAGTTGATCCCTGCTCTCACTGCAAAAGAAGCGGCAGGGTTGTGGCACGGACAGCACTCTGCCACACTCATTGTCCTATAGCTACGTGTTACCAGAAACCAAACTAGCTGCTATACCACGTGTTATTTTGTTCATATATATTCGTACAAAGAGAGCCTATAAAAAATATAGGACAATTTACTGCACTTAAAGATGCATGTGTTTCAGGTGAGACACATACCCTGGTGCTGAGAGGTGCAGTATGGGGGGGGGGGGTAGTAGAACCCCCCCCCCTCTGTTGTATTCAGACAATATGAGCTTCATTGGTGTAACAGGAGAGGACTTATGATACAGGGGACATGCTTTAATTCCCAGAGGGTGTGATCTTTTAGTCATCAGTACCCCGGGGGCCAAACTGTAGGTGTGAATTAAGTCCCAGCAAAATGTACACTTTCCTGCAAGATGTCAGACATTACCAGCATTTGATTTTRCTTAAAGAACAGTGTAGGTATGATCTCATCAACTGTAACTGTGGGCTAATGTGTAGCTGCCCTGCTTGTGTGATTTAAAAAAATATATGTCTGTACAGCAGTAAAACGGGAAGGAATTATCTCTCTACGATGCCACGGAATTGACCTCTAGAGCCCAGTGGGCGGGGTTTTGCATCTAGGAGGGGGGGGGGCGTTGGGAACTTATGCTGCCGTTCGTGGGAGGTGGGAATTTACCAGTTGTGAAGTCGTAAATACTAGTGGGATGCTTTGAACTCATTGAGAAATGCCAATTGGCTAATGGCTAACAAGCTGCGTAAACCATCAATTAAAAGTACAGCTCTCATGCTTGCAAACCCAAATGAAAGTGTTCAAAAACCATATTAATAGATTGCTATTTAAAAATGTTTTGTTGCATTTAACTTCCGAAAATGCTGTTATCGAGGTTATTTCCTTAGTAGGTGACGGAGGTCACCATGTGGGAGCACAGGATGGACACATTTCCCACTAGTAATTAGCAGTTGGAGGGCCATTCAAGTGGATTTTCCCAGTTGTATGTGGTAAATTCCCACTTGGTTTACGAATGGAGCATTATTCTGAGGCTGGGGGATAATACAGGGGAGACGCATGGCAGCCTACAGTGCATTCGGAAAGTATTCAGGCCCCTTTTCTACATTTTGTTACGTTACAGACTTATTCTAAAATAGATTTTCTCCTCGTGAATCTACAAACACTACCCCATAATGACAAATCAAAAACAGGTTTTTGCACAAAAATGATACTTTATTTACATAAGTATTCAAACCCTTAGCTATGAGACTTGAAATTGAGCAGTGGTAAATTCAATTGATTGGACATGATTTGGAAAGGCACAGACCTGTCTATATAAGGTCCCATAGTTGACAGTGCATGTCAGAGCAAAATCCAAATGATGTAAGTTGAAGGAAATGTCTGAGCTCCATGACAGGATTGTGTCAGCACAGATCTGGGGAAGGGTACCAAAAAAGGTCTGCAAGAGCATAGTGGCCTCCGTCATTCTTAAATAGAAGAAGTTTGGAACCACCAAGACTCTTCCCAGAACTGGCCACCCGTCCAAACTGAGCAATCGGAGGAGAAGGGCCTTGGTCAGGGAGGTGACCAAGAACCCGATGGTCACTCTGACAGAGCTCCAGAGTTCCTCTGTAGAGATGGGAAAACCTTCCAGAAGGACAACCATCTCTGCAGCACTCCACCAATCAGGCCTTTTATGGTAGAGTGGACAGACGTAAGTATTCCTCAGTTGAAGGCACATGACAGCCTGCTTGGAGTTTGCCAAAAGGCAACTGAAGATTCTCAGACCATGAGAAACAAGATTCTCTGGTCTGATGAAACCAAGATTGAACTCCTTGGCCTGAATGCCAAGCGTCACATCTGGAGGAAACCTGGCAACATCTTTACAGTGAAGCATGGTGGTGGCAGCATCATGCTGTGGGGATGTTTTTCAGCTGCAGGGACTTGGAGACTAGTCAGGATCGAAGAAAAGATTAACAGAGAAAAGTACAAAGAGATCCTTGATGAAATCTTGCTCCAGAGCGCTCAGGACCTCAGACTGGGTTGAAGGTTCACCTTCCAACAGGACAACGACCCTAAGCACACAGCCAAGACAACGCAGGAGTGGCTTCGGGACAATCTCTGAATGTCCTTGAGTGGCCCAGCCAGTGCCCGGACTTGAACCAGATGAAACACCTCTGGAGAGACCTGGAAATATGTGTGCAGCGATGCTCCCCATCCAGCCTGTATTTTTTTTTAAATCCATTTTAGAATAAGGCTGTAACATAACAAAATGTGGAAAAAAGTCTGAATACTTTCCAAATGTACTGTATTGCCTATAATGCACTGCTCTTGACCAGGGCTCTGGGGAAAAGTAGTGGACTATGTAGGGAATGGGGTGGCCCATAGTGCACTACTTTTGTCAAGAGCCCTATGTAGGTAATCAGTGGCATTTGGGACTCAACCACGCTCCTCCATGTGATGCCCTCCCCTCTCTAAACGCTGGACATCAGATGCCTTCTTTTCGTGTTGTTCTAAACCATTTCAAATTCTGAAATGGAGATATATTTGTATATTATAATGAACACTTATTTTTGCTAACAAATTCTATAAAAATAGAACAATAATGATAATATAATATAGAAGACAATGGTAATATGGTCACTAATAATAATCCAAATGCAATAGACTGATGTGGTGTTTTTTTGTTCCATGTTAAAGCAAAGTGTGTCGTACCGAAGCTACATCTGTAGCATTTAAATTACCTACTGTGCGGGGGGATTGTTGATTTTTTTTTTTGGGGGGGGGGGGCAGGTGTTGTTCTGTAGTGACTGATTGGATGAACCTCCCCCTATTTCCCCATCACCCTCCTCTCTGTTCATTGAACTAATAATCCCTGGAGAGTAGCCTAGCTTCCATTCAGTAGATTCCATTCATCTCACAGCCTGGTCTACTAGAACCGGTAGTGAATGTGACCTCCATTTGAGTGTTGATTTCATCTGAGACATTTTGTCTGATTTTGTGTGTGTGTGTGTGTGTGTGTGTGTGCGCGCATCTCTCAAAGTTTTTTTGTGGGAAAGGGTTGAAGGTTCATCCTTGGACAATACTCCATAGACCGTGCCTTTTTCTGATGGTGCTGAAAACAAGTAAATCAAAGAAGATATCTTTACTTTCAAAACATCGAGGGCAATATGTCCCTCTCTACATTGATACGTATATATTGATACATGACAATACTGTCCAACGTGTGCATGTATGTGTGCGCATGGGTGTCTGTCTGCGTGTAAAAACTGACATACTGTATGCCAAGAACACAACAATATGCAGAACCAATCAGTTTTGAGGTGTCAGGACCAAAAAAGCTTGTGGGGATGATAAGGTGGGCAGGCACTCACAATGCACAACCAAAAAATGTTGCATCTAATAACTACAGTGGATATTTTAGACTGCCTCCCTAGTGGCAAACTGTTTACTGTAATGCATGGGATTTTCACCCCTGGTTCCCTTTAACCATTTAGTAGATGTTAAGTGATGGTATGTTCTAAAGTGAATAGCAATAAACAATGTGAYCTTTTAGGCTCTGAGCAACCGGCTGTTGGGTTACACCAGGATTGCCACCCTATTCTCTTTATGGTACTCTGTTGGCTCTGGTCAAAAGTAGTGCACTATATAGGAAATAGGGTGCCATTTGGGAAGCARCCCAACCATTGTTCTCGGCTAGACAGAAATACATTTCTATTTTGTTTAGAACCACTGCTCTGGCATTAAGCATTTCTTCTGAAG
Source organism: Salvelinus sp. IW2-2015 (assembly GCF_002910315.2). Lineage (NCBI taxonomy): Eukaryota > Metazoa > Chordata > Actinopteri > Salmoniformes > Salmonidae > Salvelinus > Salvelinus sp. IW2-2015. The sequence goes on along the minus strand of NC_036870.1, from coordinate 4,978,535 downwards.
ATCTTTATGGAAAGAGCTTTGACGTGTTACAGCTAGAGGTGTATAGACTGAGAACCACGTGCAGTGGTCCAGTTGTGCCACATGAGTGCCCGCTTGCCTAAGAAAGGATTCCTCTGAAAAAATCTCCAAACCCTGCATCTCTCTTGTGGTTGGCTGCATATCGGACTTAATAAGATACAACTGACAAATTGCTTCGGTAACAGTATGCGCTAGATTTTTTTGTTGCCTGTTTTATGAAATTGTGACACTTTTAGAAGTGAAATTATATGTAAAATACATTTTTTTTTGTCTGATCCTGGTCCTAAGTTGAGCCTTTTTATTTGGTTGTCATATTTAATTGTTTTAATTAAAATACTGTATGTCTGAAATCTGTGTTGGTGTATTCATTGAGAATGGATGTTGATCCTTGCAGTCTTTTATCTGCTTCATTCTTAGCCAGACTGAGATATGGTTTTCAACTGTGCTGGAGTCAGGTGTGTAACTTGCGGGGAGGTCAAGGCCCCCAATATTTGAGACAAGCCAATTTGACCCCCTCAATAATATACCATGATGGATTGGAAATTATCTTCCCATCGTAGCTACTTATTTCTCATGATCACGACAAAAGTTGTTTTGTCGAGATCCTGAAATAAACTCTAGAAATAGGAGTGGACATATTGATGACAGATTGACAAGTATGGCTGAGGCAGTGAGCCCATGGTGGATCAGCACATAAGTTTGAATTGATTGCGACACTAAGGGATGGTCAATTTCATGCGAACATCATGCTTTMATTTGTGTAAGTGAGGACTTGGTGAACTGTACATTCTTTAGGTTAGGTTTTACTTTGTGTTCGCTCCCGTGTGCTGGTAAAGGGCACAGATGACAGACGGGTAGGATTCCAGTTGAGGTGGTTTAATAACGCTGAATATGCACAGGCATGGAACCGCACAGTGTATGTAGTATGGATGGGAAAAGGCACTTACTGGTCTGGCAACACGCTTCAACCAAAGTGTGTTTGGTCTGCAAGTAAAGAGAGAAATAAAGATACAACAGTGAATGACAATACAATCTCCAATTCACATCTCTTATAAACAATTCACATGGCGATAACGTGACTATGATGACGTAATGCTATACAGGACCATACAACGCAATTCAACATGACTGTGACGGCACTAATTAAGATCAACGTGGTGTCGCTGCACGTGCTACAAAGCATAGCACCATCTTCAGTACAGGGCTACAACTGCACAATTAACTTCAATACCTCGAAACAGTCAAATACAATGTAATACCCATATAATGATGTGCCATACACCTATACAATTACAGGGCATATACAAGACGCACTGGGGGACATTTTCCTTTACAAATACAGGGTTAAATGTGTGAAATATGACAGCCAAAACAGAGAGAGCCCGCTCGCAACAGCTAGCTCTCAGTAGAAACGACGAATTAGCATAACCATAAATTACATTATCGTCGCAGTGTGCATCTTCAGACAAACACCTGAAAGATATGAAATATGGACTTGCATATCAACAAGGACGCACCACACAAACTGGTGGGAAAGCACAACGATGGCTGGAGCTTTCTCACTTGACTTCTCACGAGCTGATATTCTCTAAAYTGGAGATTAGTGATGGATTGATCGCGAACGAGTCGGCTCTAAGAGATGGCTCTTGTAGGTGAACGTTGGGAGCCGGCTCGCATATCAGAAGAGCCGAATCTATTTATTTAAAAAAATTACAATTAAGACGTGAAAAATCTAAAGATTTAAATGAATAGAATGAACTAATTCAAAGAACGAAAAAAGAAATAAAATAATATAGGCCCAAATGCTCAAAAGCGCACACACATTCGTTCTGACTGTCTGCTCAGACTAACAGCCTCACCTGTTGTTCCTGTCAATCAGACACGCAGTGTCAATCAATGAACCAAAGATGCGTGAGGGAGGGCTGAGCCATCTCACACAGTTACACACTTAGCAGCCGAGGAGAGAGAGGAAGGACAGCTGTGAAAACAACAGCTGGAAAATGAGTYGGAAGCACAGTAACATTTGGATGCATTTTAATAATGTAGACAATGCCAAAACAAAATCTCATATAAAGACGGTTATACGCACAACCTACACCGGCATATGTGAACTGTGCACCCAACTGTGAAGCTAGCTGTAGCGGAGCTTGGAGAAACTAGCGGGCCTGCTAGTGATAGTGGTGGAGCCAGCACCTCCACACTTGGAGATGTATCCACTCATTCAAGTAGGTCTGCTAGTGATAGTGGTGGAGCCAGCACCTCCACACGTCGAGATGTATCCACTCAGTCAAGTAGGCCTGCTAGTGATAGTGGAGGAGCCAGCACCTCCACACGTGGAGGATATGTATCTACTCAGTCAAGTAGGCCTACTCCATGACTCACAGCAAAGCAGACTTCTATGGACCAGTTTATGCCAAATCTGTCTGTAGCAAAACAAGGCCAAATTGATATTGCATTGGCTAAAATGTTTGCCAACGATTTCCAGCCATTTTCGATCGTGGAGGACAGAGGTTTTAGAAATTATAGCAATAGTCTAAATCCAATGTACACAATTCCAAGCAGGAAACCCCTTTCAAAATCCCTTATTCCACAACTGTACAAGAGCACACATGCTTCAGTGCGGGAAAGAGTCCATAAAGTTACTGCAGTTTGCCTTACCACTGACTGCTGGACATCAAGGGTAACCACTTCTTACATGTTGGTTACATGTCACTTCATTGAAGATTTCTCGATGTCTAGCTGTCTTCTGGACTGCTTTGAGTTCAGCGACAGACACACCTCAGAGAACTTGGCAGAGGAACTGTTGAGAGTAGCCAGAGAATGGCAAGTAGATGGAAAAGTGGTCTGTTGTGTTAGCGACAATGCAGCTAACATAACCAAAGCCATGAAAATGTTTAAATGGACCCATCAGCCATGTCTTGCCCACACAATCAACCTGATTGTAAGAGATGCTCTGAAGGTGATGAAGCCCACTGTGGACAAAGTGAAAGCAGTTGTGGTATACTTCCACAGGAGCACAGTAGGTGCTGAAAAACTGAAGTCTACACAACGCCAGATGGGGATGCCTGAGCTGAGGCCTAAACAAKACTGCACTACAAGGTGGAATTCAACATTTTATATGTTGAAGCGGTTTCTTGAGTCAAAGGATGCCATCATCTCTACCCTGGCCATGGTCAATGCACCTGTTGATGCTCTGACCCAAGAGGAATGGGAGGTAACCACAGGACATGTGACAGAGTTGGACACCCTATGTTCATCAATGGACAGAAAGTTCCACAGAATGGAATAAAATCACGTGCTATCAGAAACCGCTGCACTTAATCCCAGGTTTAAGAAGTTAGCCTTCAGTGGTGCCTGAGCGATTGATGAGGCTCTTCAAAGAATAACCTCAGCAGCAGGGAGGGACAGCCCCAGCAGTCAGCTGGGTCAGGCACCAGGGCAACAGGAAGAAGAGGGAGCAGAAGCACCAGCAGTAGTTCCACAAACATCTGCTGTTTGGATGCTGTTTGTCGAGAGAGCAACTGGGGATGGAGCACGAAGTAATCCCTCAGCAGATGCCATAATGGACATAAAATCACTCTTTATGTCCAAAAACCTCAATTTTGTTAGTGCGTTTTGTTCAGTAATCCATTGGAACAAAGCGTAGCCACAGCAGGCAGACGAAAAATCTAAAAAGTACCATAAAAGTTCATAGAAACTTGTGGCTAAACCAACTAGGCTCATAATTTAACAATTTCATTCGTATTTACAGATGACATACACATTTGATATTAAGGCACATGAAAGTTCACATGTTCGAGAAGGCATTTCTGCCAAAAAMCGTTTTTTGTTAAAAAATATATTTTTACGTTCAAAAGGCTCTCCTGTGAAGTCGTGACTTACGACATACGTCTAGTTTCCTGAATCGGGTCACATTTAATAAATGTGCAAATATTTCTAAAAACCTCTTTTCACTTTGTCATTATGGGGTATTGTGTGTAAATTGATGAGGATTTTAATTTATTTAATCCATTTTAGAATAAGGCTCTAACGTAACAAAATGTGGAAAAAGTCAAGGGTTCTGAATACTTTCCAATGCACTGTATTTATGTTTGGAAAACACATTTGAAGGCCAAAATTATGGGGAGGAAAGCACTCATGTTTGTGCAACATAGTAATCACCCTAGAAGGGTGGTGACCCTGGGACCCATTGACCCGGATCCCCCCAATATGCAACACAGAGTTAAGCCCTTGGCTGGAGTTACAAATGTGTATGATTCTATTATGGAGTAACTCATTTAAATTACTCTTGTAGATTATGTAGAACTAGAGTAAGACCACAGCTAGCTTCACTGAAAAGAAAAGCATGAATAGGGTAGCAGAATTATGTAGTCTAGGCTACTGGATACAGTAGAGACATTTCTTTACCCGAGACAAATCTGTCGACAACTATTCTATTTGGCTACCTTTTTGCGTCATCTGACAGTCAGAGCGCTCCACAGTATGATGTAGATAGGCTACATTGTTGCGTCGTCTGACGGTTACAGAGACTGTCAATCACTAAAGCCCTTAAAATATTTGTTGAATGTTGCCATGGCATTTAAATGATTTAGTAGTCGTGTTTGATTGGTTGCGTCTGTTTGTTACCTGGAGACTGTCTACAAGAGTTGGTGAGGAAACCAGCCCTTCGGCTTTGGACACAAGTTCAGAACCACCGGTGTAGACACTGCAGAATATTCGGAAACTTTGGGTAAGTAAATCTAACATTTTTGTGCGATAATGCCAAAGCTATTTTGAATAATGGAATACATTTGTCTACTTAGGTTCCATATCAAATTAACACCAATTCATTAGGCTAACTATTAAACAGAAGCACCATAAATACAAGACGGCAGGCATTTTCCATTATTCACACACCTGATGTGAATTACCACAAACAATTAGCATAGTCTGTGTGCTGAATTAAGCGAAGTAACCTTTCCCCTTGGACTAGCTTGCCTATAATTTCAATTTGATTAGGCCTAGTATCTTTTCTGAGGAAAAAAGTAGAGTAATAGAAAAGCTAAATTGCAGACATTGTCTTATTGCCCTCCAATATTGTGCATTGATCTACTGTCATGGCTCAATCATATKTGGCCATTTTATATGAAAGGGAATGAATTGTTCAACATTTTACACGAATGGGAATGAGTTATTCAACATAATGACTGTTTCATACTGAAGTTAATGTAATAAGTAATATTGAGCTTTGCAGTGCACACTAGCCCAAGTGTTCATATAGCCTTAAAGCTAGTCTTAATCAACTAAAGGCTGCTTTTAAACAGAGGTTATACCGAGTTCATTKCCTCCTTGAGTGAGTAGTATGTTTTATCATTGGGTAGAGAGGGTGGAAATGCACTTCCAAGTAAATGATGATTTCGACCAGATCATTACTCACCACAGACAGCACTGTAGTCCCACAGGTGGAGGCTGGTGGGAGGAGCAATAGGAGGATGAGCTCATTGTAATGGCTGGAATGGAGTAGAGTCAAATGTGGTTTGTGTTTGATACCGTTCCATTTATTCCATTCCAGTCATTACAATGAACCCGTCTTTCTATAGCTCCTCCCACCAGCCTCCTCTGATTCCCACAACCTCCCTGGACATCACGTTATATCAAATGTCAGTTTTGTCAATACTTGTCCCATGTAAACATAGTCTGCATCCAAAATGGCATCCTATTCCCTATAGTGCACTAGTTTTATAGTGCACTACTTTTATAGTGCACTGTAGTGCACTACTTTTATAGTGCACTACTTTTATAGTACACTACTTTTGATCAGGGTCCATCAACTTGTTTCCAGTCTCATCATATTTGTGTGTCACCTGTTTCCTTTAGTCCCGTGACGCTGTGAGTATCATGGCCACGCTAAGTGCCAAGCCTGGGCTCAGGTACAGTGTGTCTGACTGGGACCCCAGTAACAAGCTGATGTCTGACACAGCAGAACAGAGGCGACACATCTCACATGAGACACGCCAGGAAGGGAGGACCTTACGCAATGAGACAACCAGCAAGGTAAGATGTTGTGACTATGTAATGAAACAACCAATTCAGTAAGGACTTGCTTGACGTTGTGACTGAATTGTAACATTGGCCTCTACAAAGTTAGTTTTCATATCATTAACTGTTATGGACTATTATTTATTCTCATCACACGTATTCATGCCATCTCTCTTTCCTCTCTCTAACCTGTCATCGCTCTCTCGCTATATCTCTCCCCCTATCCCTCTCTCAGACTAACTGGGATGAGAGTGACAGGCTGAGTAATAGGATCTGGGATATCTCCCGCTAGAGAGAGACTTTGGAATCCTGCGCACAGGAATTGGGCAAAGAGATGGATGCCTTAACCCTGATGAGATTTGCAATTCAATTTCAAATTAGTATTAATCTGGTATGCAGTTTCAATGTACCTGGTAAAAAAACAAGCCAGGTTTTGGGGTGATGTATTGACTTTCTAGTACAGCGTAGGTGAATTTGTGTGCTCTGTCTCGGGGGAAGGAGGAGACAGAGCGGGCCATCACAGTGCCTCTGGATGGTCACGGTGGAGTGCCTGACCTTGATGGAGGGTCGCCCTGGAAACGAGCTAGTCAGCGACCTGGTGGAGGTGATCGACAGAGCACAGAGGGTGCTTCAGCAGCGCATTGACAGGGCCTTTGAGGAGCTGTTGTAAGAAACCATTTGACCAAGATTGAGTCCCAAATGGTACTCTATTTCCTTTATAGTGTACTACTTTTGCACAGAGTCCCATGTGCTCTGGTCAAAAGTAGTACACTAGGAATAAGGTGCTATTTGGGATGGCTCCACTGTTAGAGTGAAACAGAAGCGAAAAAAGGAGGATGAAAGATGTCACATATTTTGCTGTCTCAGTACTTTTGCTGTCTCAGGCTGTTCTCTCCAGTCTTCTACAGGAGTCCCGGCAGCAGCTGACCCATGACATTCAGAACAAGGCCCAAGACATTGACCTGTCCTGCTTGTCACTCACTGTGACATCACCTGAGATTCTCTGAAGCCCAACCCCCTGCGCATACCCATAAGGTGTGCTGGAATGAGGGTGTACAATACAAAGAAATAATAGACCTTCTGAAATTCGGAGCAGGATATCTAGATCAAACCTACTTATGTGTTGTCAATGAGAACCTCGTACAATTGTAATCCTTACGTGCATATACATCTCTGTAACTAGCTACAATATTAATTCACCAGGCACTCAACTCATCAAAATAGTTTCTGCAATGCCACCATTTGCCTTTCAAATTAATTGAATGTACCTGTAAAATACCTGTATATGTACATGTGCTGTTGCAGTTCCACCACCTCCCAGCAGTGGGAGCAGTTCAGCCAGTACAACATGGCCCAAGCACAGGAGACGATGCAGGCGTCACAGCAGCTGAGGGAGGACATGAGTCACTAGGGTACAGGTATAAAATAAAGCCTGGGGGAGGGAGAGAGGAGTGTAGCGTTACCATATGGCCAGGCCTGAAACAATAGCACTGTTCTGTATTGACTCCTATAAAACAGCACTTCCCTTTATAGTGCTGTACTACTTTTGACCAGGGCCCATTGGGTGCCATTTGGGGAACACACCCTGTCTGCTTTCACAGGGCTCTCTGTTGTTGTTTAGTATCTGATAGGGCCTATTTCTGCTTCATAGATATTGCTAAAATGTATGTGTACAGTAAGACTATAGAGAGTTAGGTGACAAGTGTGGCATATCAAGAAGCTGATTAAACAGCATGATAATTACACAGGTGCACCTTGTGTTGGGGACAATAAAAGGCCAATCTAAATGTTGCAGTTTTGTCACACAATACAATACCACAGATGTCTAAAGTTTTGAGGGAGCTTGCAATTGGCCTGCTGACTGCAGGAATGTCCCCCAAAGCTGTTGCCAGAGAATGTATTGTTCATTTATTTCTCTACCATAAGCCGCCTCCAATGTCGTTTTAGAGAATTTGACAGTACGTCAGGACCTTACATCTGGCTTCTTCACCTGCGGGATCATCTGGGGACTTTATTTACAGTATGTCTGTAATAAAGCCCGTTTGTAGGCAAAAATGTATTCTGATTGGATGGACCTGGCTCCCCAGKGGATGTGACTATGCCCTCTCAGGCCCACCCATGGCAGCGCCCTTGCCCAGTCATGTGAAATCCATAGATTAGGGCCTAATAATTTACTAATTTCCTTATATAGTGTAACTCAGTCAAATCTTTGAAATTGTTGCATGTTTGCCTTTATATTTTTGTTCAGTATACATGGTAATTTTTCAGATGAATATGAAATAATTTCCCAATTGACAGGTTGACCCAAATATGTAGTTCCTCAGGGAGGCAGATTGCATCTCTGAATGTGATCACGTTCAAGAAACACGTCTGATTCGCTCATGTGTTAAGAAACCAGCTAGCATGCCTACTGACATTGCTTCACTCGCTAAGTCTAGGGGTCCTAGGCCTAGCTAAATGGTCTGTTACCTGATTTAATGTGTGCATTTACGTGAGAATTCAGAGTATGTGGACCTTGTTGGAAGCATGTGCTCCAAGAGACAGCAACTTTACCTGGGTCCAGGGGCAGCTCCATGCGGCTTATTTAAAAAAAAATAATAATAATGTTTTCACCTTTATTTAACCAGGTAGGCCAGTTGAGAACAAGTTCTCATTTACAACTGCGACCTGGCCAAGATAAAGCAAACTGTGTTCAGTTTTTGGTATATATACATATACAGTTGAAGTCGGAAGTTTACATACACTTAGGTTAGAGTCATTAAAACTCATTTTTCAACCACTCCACAAATTTCTTGTTAACAAACTATAGCTTTGACAAGTCGGTTAGGACATCTACTTTGTGCATGACACAAGTCATTTTTCCAACAATTGTTTACAGACAGATTATTTCACTTATAATTCACTGTATCACAATTCTAGTGAGTCAGAAGTTTACATACACTAAGTTGACTGTGCCTTTAAACAGCTTGGAAAATTCCAGAAAATGATGTCATGGCTTTAGAAGCTTCTGATAGGCTAATTGACATCATTTTAGTCAATTGGAGGTGTACCTGTGGATGTATTTCGAGCCTACCTTCAAACTCAGTGCCTCTTTGCTTGACATCATGGGAAAATGAAAAGAAATCAGCCAAGACCTCAGAAAAGAATTGTGGGCCCCCACAAGTCTGGTTCATCCTTGGGAGCAATTTCTAAACGCCTGAAGGTACCACGTTCATCTGTACAAACAATAGTACACAAGTATAAACACCATGGGACCACGCACCGTCATATCGCTCAGGAAGGAGACGCGTTCTGTCTCCTAGAGATGAACGTACTTTGGTGTGAAAAGTGCAAATCAATCCCAGAACAACAGCAAAGGACCTTGTGAAGATCCTGGAGGAAACGGGTACAAAAGTATCTATATCCACAGTAAAACGAGTTCTATATCAACATAACCTGAAAGGCCACTCCGCAAGGAAGAAGCCACTGCTCCAAAACCTCCATAAAAAAGCCAGACTACGGTTTGCAACTGCACATGGGGACAAAGATCGTACTTTTTGGAGAATGGTCCTCTGGTCTGATGAAACAAAAGTAGAACTGTTTGAACATAATGACCATCGTTATGTTTGGAGGAAAAAGAGGGAGGCTTGCAAGCCAAAGAACAACATCCCAACTGTGAAGCACGGGGGTCAGCATCATGTTGTGGGGGTGCTTTGCTGCAGGAGGGACTGGTGCACTTCACAAAATAGATAGCATCATGAGGCAGGAAAATTGTGGATATATTGAAGCAACATCTCAAGACATCAGTCAGGAAGTTAAAGCTTGGTCGCAAATGGGTCTTCCAAATGGACAATGACCCCAAGCATACTTCCAAAGTTGTGGCAAAATGGCTTGGACCACAAAGTCAAGGTATTGGAGTGGCCATCACAAAGCCCTGACCTCAATCCTATAGAAAATTTGTGGGCAGAACTGAAAAAGCTTGTGCGAGCAAGGAGGCCTACAAACCTGACTCCGTTACACCAGCTCTGTCAGGAGGAGTGGTCAAAATTCACCCAACTTATTGTGGGAAGCTTGTGGAAGGCTACCTGAAATGTTTGAACCAAGTTAAACAATTTAAAGTCAATCTATCAAATACTATTTGAGTGTATGTCAACTTTTGACCCACTGGGGATGTGATGAAAGAAATTAAAGCTGAAATAAATCGTAAAGTGGTGATCCTAACTGACCTAAGACAGGGATTTTTACTAGGATTAAATGTCAGGAATTGTAAAAACTGCGTTTTAAATGTATTTGGCTAAGGTGTATGTAAACTTCTGACTTCAACTGTATATGGTGTATATATATACAAAATGGCATGCTCAAAAGTTTCAAACTAAAACCTCGTGGCCATCAAAATCCATTAGCCTCGCAGCTCTGCAAGCTGCTACATCCTCACACCTTTGCACAATCAACACTTGACAAGACTTTCTGGCAGAGCACAGCACCTGACCAGTTGCTGCTGCTACCTGGGGATGGATTTTGGAAGTGGTAGTGTAGGGTCTAATTGTGCTCCTAAGAAATAAACTACCTAACCTATTCCATAAACCACGTTTTAAGGTGATTCATGTATATTGAGCGTTAGCATTAATGACCCTGTTTATCCCCTGTCTATCCACGCATTGTTTGGCCAAGACTACGTCCTAGATGGCATCCTATATACTGCACTACTTTTGATCGCAGCCCTGTGGTCAAAATTTGAACTATACAGTATAGGGAATAGGGTGCCATTTGGCATGCAGTCCAAAAGAGGTTGTTTTGATCCAGAGTCCTGGGCATAGTGTTTATTAGGCCTTTGTATCATACGGTTTATGTGACCTTTGTATCATACGAGGAGGTAGCTAGATAAAAACAAGGTAAACACGCACAGGAAAGAGAATCATTGATAATAAACCACCCTAACAGCCTGTTGTAATGTCTCCAAATGTGCTTGTTTGTGTCAGATGGTATATTTTAAAGAGGAGGAAGAAGACAGATTTTTCTCAATATTTATAGTGCAGCCACAAGTGCTGTGCAGAACATAGAACATGTTTTCTATATACACTATATATTCAAAAGTATGTGTAAATTTGTAGATTCGGCAATTTCAGCCACACCCGTTCTTGACAGGTGTATAAAATCGAGCACACAGCCATGCAATCTCCATAGACAAACATTAGCAGTAGAATGGCCTTACTGAAGAGCTCAGTGACTTTCAACGTGGAACCGTCATAGGATGTCACCTTTCCAACAAGTCAGTTCATCAAATTTCTGCCCTGCTAGAGCTGCCCCGGTCAACTGTTATTGTGAAGTGGAAACGTCTAGGCCACACAAGCTCACAGAACAGAACCGCCGAGTGCTGAAGCGAGTAGAAATTGTCTGTCCTCGGGTTGCAACACTCACTACCGAGTTCCAAACTGACTCTGGAAACAAAGTCAGCACAGGAACTGTTCGGCAGGAGCTTCACGAAATGGGTTTCCATGGCTAAGCAGCCACACACAAGCCTAAGATCACCATGCGCAATGCCAAGCGTTGGCTGGAGTGGTGTAAAGCTTGCTGCCATTGGACTCTGGAGCAGTGGAAATGCCTTTTCTAGAGTGATGAATTACGCGTCACCATCTGTCAGTCCGACGGACGAATCTGGGTTTGGCGGATACCAGGAGAACTCTACCTGCTCCAATGCATAGTGCCAACTGTAAAGTTTGGTGGAGGAGGAATAATGGTCTGGGGCTGTTTTTCATGGTTCGGGCAAGGCCCCTTAGTTCCAGTGAAGGGAAATCTTAACAATACAGCACACAATGACATTCTAGACAATTCTGTGCTTCCAATTTTGTGGCAACAGTTTGGGGAAGGCCCAAACCTGTTTCAGCTAGACAATGCCCCCATGCACAAAGCGAGGTCCATACAGAAATGGTTTGTCAAGATCAGTGTGGAAGAACTTGAAAGGCCTGCACAGAGCCCAGACCTCAACCCCATCAAACACCTTTGGGATGAATTGGAATGACGACTGCGAGCCAGGCCTAATCGGCCAACAGCAGTGCCCGACCTTACTAATGCTCTTGTTGCTGAATGGAAGCAAGTCCCCGCAGCAATGTTCCAACWTTTAGTGGAAAGCCTTCCCAGAATTGTGGAGGCTGTTATAGCAGCAAAGGGGGAACCAACTCCATATTAATGCCCATAATTTTGGAACAAGATGACGAGCAGGTGTACACATACGTTAGACTATAGTTTAGGTGTAGCCTACKGTTGTATTTCAGATACACTTGTATGTCGTAGTGGAGACCAATATCTATCTTGTGTTATTAAGCTACATACTGTAAAACAACTGTTGCTTTGTATGGCTGAGTTTCAGATTGTTTTTTACATTTGAATGTTGTAGTACTAGGACCTAAAGTAGTAGGACTTTTGTTCTGTCTGGTGCTTTAGTGTTTGAGCGAGCAATAGTGAAAGAGAACTGCAGGCTATCAGTGAATTTATGTAAATCACACCTGCTAATTTAAATTTCTCAGTGACAACAGAGGGATCAAATTGTACACACACACACATCTGTACACACACCGCACAATTAACAGATCGCATTGCACACATCACACTCCATTTTCTCTGCTCTCTATCGATCATACCTATGTGCGTGTGTTTGTGTCAGTGCTGTCGAAACCAAACCAACAGCAATGATACATTTCATTCTCCTTTGTGTTTTCACATTTTTGTTATTTTTATTTTATTTAACATTTATTAAACTTGGAAAGTCAGTTAAGAACAAATTCTTATTTACAATGGCGTCCTACCAAAAGGCCTCCTGCAGGGACGGGGGCTGGGATTATGAAAATAAAAATATAGGACAAAACACACATCACAACAAGAGAGACTACATAAAGAGAGACCTAAGACAACAACATAGCATGGCAGAAACACATGACAAAACAGCATGGTAGCAGCACAAAACATGGTACAAACATTATTGGGCACAGACAACAGCACAAAGGGCAAGAAGGTAGAGACAACAATACATCACGCGAAGCAGCCACAACTGTCAATAAGAGTGTCCATGATTGAGTCTTTGAATGAAGAGATAGAGATAAAACTGTCCAGTTTGAGTGTTTTTTGCAGCTCGTTCCAGTCGCTAGCCGAGGATCGACCCGGGATGTGTGTGCTTTGGGGACCTTTAACAGAATGTGACTAGTAGATATTAGTAGATATCTCAGATAGGGGGGAGTGAGGCCTAAGAGGGTTTTATAAATAAGCATCAACCAGTGGGTCTTGTGACGAGTATACAGAGATGACCAGTTTACAGAGGAGTATAGAGTGTAGTGATGTGTCCTATAAGGAGCTTTGGTGGCAAATCTGATGGTCGAATGGTAAAGAACATCTAGCCGCTCGAGAGCACCCTTACCTGCTGATCTAAAAATGATGTCTCCGTAATCTAGCACAGATAGGATGGTCATCTGAATCAGGGTTAGTTTGGCAGCTGGGGTGAAAGAGGAGTGATTACAATAGAGGAAATCAAGTCTAGACTTAACCTTAGCCTGCAGCTTTGATATGTGCTGAGAGAAGGACAGTGTACCGTCTAGCCATACTCCCAAGCTCTAAACCCTCAGAGGTAGTAATCACACCAGTGGGGAGAGGGACATTCTTCTTACCAAACCACGTGTTTCATTCAATAAAGGAAAAAGGCTAATTTAAAAACCAATTCAGACAAATAAAACGTTAAGGGCAGGTTTCCCTGACATATATTAAGCTTAGCTTGGACCCAAAAATGATTTCAATGGAGATTTTCCATTGACCCTTCTTTTTAGTCCAGAACTAGGCTTTATCTGTGTTCAGGGAACTGGCCCATAGTGCTCTTACACATAAATGTAGATAAGGATAGCTGTTTTTTCAGGTTTTCTTCTTTGAACAAAGCTGGGGTAGAAATTGTTTTTCTTTATGATAAAACTCTATACCGATGACGTTTTTATTTGCACACACAACTATCCAACCTCTCTCTAATCTTCTCTCTTCCATGAAGAGTAATTTATGTCACTTACACACCCAAGCGCACACATACAAATAAACCAGGTTGTTTTCCTACTGCTATAAAGCATAGAGAATCTCCCTTGTGTCACAAAGTAGGCGCCCAACCCTAAAGCCCTACTACCCTGCTCCCACGCGATGACCATCATCCGTGGCACTTTATGACTTTACTGCCTGACCCTCATGTTAATTTAGAGTGGCCGCGCTGTGGCTGGATGGGCATGCGCTTCCTGACAAGCCCAATTATTCTGAATCATTTCACTAAAGGGTCCAGATGCTGCCTTGCTGTCGTCTCCGATCCTGGGGGCCATTAAGACACGCTGGTGCCTCCTAAATGCCATACACTTCTGCTTGAATGGGCACCTCCCCATATCTGTTTACCTGTCATGCTGCACCCTGCCCCTTCATGCCCACACACATATACACACGCCAGTATCACCCCACTTCCGCTCTCTATACTATTGTCACCAACGGGTTGTCTCTGCCTCCCTGCTCTATCTCGCTCAGTGCAAAGCCTGTGTGTGGAGGAGAGAGGGGTTTGCTAAAGCGTGATGTGCTCGCACGGTGGGAACCATCCTAATGATGCGCGTTGCAACTTCACAAGAGGAATGCTGTCCACAAATGGAAGCTAGAGGACTGAGGAACAGGAGAGGATCTGTGATTGCGCATTGAGGATTCACTGTATGTGCTTTGGATTTTTTTTCCAACCGAGTCACTTTAAGAGATCTTACTTTTAACATCCATTACGTCTGCCACAGGACTGGTGTGTTTTTTTTTTTTTTCCCCATCTCAAATGATTTTACTTGCAGAATCGAGACTTCAGTTGCTTCTGATGCAGTGCCTCCTATGCTCCTGAACTCCTGAGCAGGAGGTGTGAGCTGGAGCGATGCAAGTGCCCGTCAAGGACTGTCTCTCCCTGATGGTCTACTCCTTCACGTTCCTGCTGGGCCTCCCCTCCAACCTGCTGGTGCTCTTTGTGTACGTCCGCAAGGCGCACAAGCGGGGTGCCACGCCCAACGTGGTATACGCACTCAACCTCTGCCTGGCTAACCTGGCACTGGTGGCCTGGCTGCCCGTCAAGGCCCTGGAGACTTTCCTCCAGGACTGGGCTCTTCCGTCGCCCCTCTGTCCCGTCTACAGCTTCTTCTTGTTCTCCTCGATCTACGGCAGCTGCCTCTTCCTCACGGCCGTGACGGTGGGCCGCTACCTCAGCATCGCCTTTCCCATCAGCTACAAGCTGTACCGGCGGGGCCGCATCTCCTGCTTCATCAGCGCTGCCCTCTGGGCAGTGGTACTGCTGCACCTGAGTCTGGGCCTGGTGGCAGAAGGCGGGGGCGGCTTCGTGTCCACCTCCAGCCATAATGTGTCGGTCTGCTTCGAGAACTTCACCCAGGACCAGCTGGACCTGCTGCTGCCATTGCGCCTGGAGATGGCGCTCCTCCTCTTCCTAATGCCACTGGCCATTACCGCCTTCTGCACGCTACGCTGCGTAGCCCTGGTGTGGCGGTCCTGCTTGCCCGTCCTGGGGAAGAGGCGCGTCCTGGCCGTGGCCCTTTCCACGCTGGCTGTGTTTGTGGTTTGCTACGCGCCCTACAACGCCTCACACATCGTGGGTTTTGTGCTGCAGGAGAACGTCCACTGGAGGACTGAGGCCATGCTGTCCAGTGCCTGTAACGTCTTCCTGGAGCCTGTGGTCATGCTGATGCTCTCCCCGGCAACGCCCCGCGGCCTCATGGGAAGGCTCTGTGGAAGGACCAGCAGATACAGCCGGACAGAGGGGCGCCATTGTAGCAAAACCATCACACGGGACCCTCTGGCTAATGTGAGGGGAGTGGCGTCACTGACCGACAGACAGACGGGAGCAAACATTTCCAAGTTAAGTCAGGAATAATCTGCACAAACAAGACATGTAAGACATGTGAGTGGACCTCAAAGGAAATAGTTTAGGACAAATTTAAGTGGAGAACTGAGGCTGATGTGGAATACACTTAGAAATAGGACTGGTAATGCTCAAAATGGGCAGAGCTGAGGTTGGAACAAGTGACAGTCTAGAAATCTGCACAATTATTGATGACAAAAATAATATATTGTGTTCTCATGATACTGTATGCTTTCTATGCTCTGAAATCTTTAGAAAGTTCTACATAACAAACCACAGTGATCATATGAAGTACCTTTGTGGCTTATGAACTGAGAGGCTGAAAGATGAGACGTGGAAAACTGACCAAAGGTTATCTGAGCTGAGCCAGTGATGAGTCCTCTACTGTGATGGTCTGATCTGGATTGCGCCACCAGCAGCTAAGGCAGGAGGACTATTTCAACTGACTAATTACAATGGAGCCATTGTTAAAAAGTTACATTCATATAAAAAGTCTGAATGTATTCTGGTATATTTGTTTGGTTTACTGTAAGAAACTGGGTATCTTTCTGTGTCTTAAAAAGTATGGAGATAGATAGAAATGCCCTGTCAATTCTCTGTCCAAAATATTCTGGAGATAATTGATCAATGGGCAAGTGGTATTAAACAGATGCATGTAAATAGAACCGTCATTTATTGATTGTTATTTACAGCTTACACTGGGAGCTTTAAGGAGTT
Source organism: Salvelinus sp. IW2-2015 (assembly GCF_002910315.2). Taxonomy (NCBI): domain Eukaryota; kingdom Metazoa; phylum Chordata; class Actinopteri; order Salmoniformes; family Salmonidae; genus Salvelinus; species Salvelinus sp. IW2-2015. Next base: position 4,961,896 of record NC_036870.1, on the reverse strand, counting down.
TACGAAGATGAATGTAAAATGTTCTAATTCTGATCTGAAACTCTGCTGAACATGAAGTTAATCAGAAACATGTCCTCATTTTATATCTGACAGTCTGAGAATCAATACATTTGAAATCTCAACCAGCAACAGTTTTGACTGTAATGAAGGTTTCTCTAATCTCAAAATGTGAATTAACTGAGCGTTACTTGTTTATAGAACCTGCTTCTAATTGAGGATTTGACTTTGCAATATTTACATGTAAATCACTACCTTCCTTGTGCAAGAGAAATGCCCGAATAAAACATAAACTGAGCAAGTGTTGTGTATATTTCTTCTGAGTCCCATTTAAGAGAGACACTATGAATAACTTGATAAATTCAAACGTGATAGTGTTCAGTGTTTCAGTTAAATGATCTACCTTATTAGTCGGCCTAATTGAGAGTACCTAATGTTGATCAAATATTATAAGCATTCAGTGAAAGTCCCTCAAACAGTTTATCATTTCATCATTTTCATGTTAGTCACTTCCTCCTCATAGATACATCCTAATGTGTGTATAAAAAAGTTGAGGTCAGTTGAAGTGCATTTATGGTAACGACTGAGGAAAAGGCCTTCTTTGGTGAGTAAATTCACTTTAATAATTTCTTACTTTTATTTGAGAGTACCGTCAGTGAGGGATGCAAAGGCCACATGGTTCACAGTCCTTATCCATGACCTTTGTACAAGAGATACTGAAAATAGTCTTCAAACACTTCAATTAAAAAAATACGTTGTTACTCATGTAGAACTGTGCAATTATAAATCTACCATGTAATGTCTTAGTATGGGGTCACATTTTTTGTGTAATGCAAATGACCTGTACCGTAATGTGTATGTCTTTTATGCATGCCTTTGTTAAATATGCTGCAAATAAGACAAATGCTCCTTTAATGAAAATAAAGAATTAAAATGATTTTGACACTTCTCAGGGAATTTGCAAGGTTTGGTCAAGAAGGGGTCCCATATTGTGTTGAAGTCCCCTTTTTTGTGTCTAATTGTGGTGTCATTTAGAGTAGTACTTTTCAATTGAATACAACTTTATTCATCCCAGAGGGGCTTTATTGTGTTACGTTGACGAAGTTTACCACACTTGCAACTCCAGTAAGAGAATTCCAGTACGAGACATTGGTTCCTAGAGTGCGCGATTGATCGGTATTCTCAACAGACAACAAGCATTACTACTACAGTACAAACTATGCTGGGAAGCATACACAAGAATAAAGTGGGTTCGATATTTTGAGGCCTCGATCTAAGAAGAATGTGCATTTTAAAATGTCCATAACATTTTTTTTTTTAAAGAGTAAAAGTGCAAGGGGCAAATGTATCCCCTGTAATAATTGATAACTAAGGTTAGGATATTCTGAATATTCCGTTTATATATTCATACGTTTAACTATGGACACTAGAGGATTTGCTAATGAAACAGTACACAACAGGGTGTGCACTATGGGGAAATAACCTCGTAGCTTAGTTCATTTTAAGAATGCCCTTTTTGTGTGACTAGAAATAATGAACAGTCATTATAGAAGTAGCATAACTGTTTTGTGGTGCATCTCCATGGTAATAAAGTAATGACAGGAAGTGAATGAGACAACAATGTCATCTGAGATGTTAGTTGTGCAATTCCGTTCAGATAGCTGTCTCCCAATAGTTTTGGGTTGAAATGTCAGTATTTCATGATGCTCTTCTCTCTCTTGTAGTGACAACAACGCTAACAGTACCTGCCAATATGAGGCCAGCAGATTACATTTCATGCAGCTTTGCGCTGTTCGTCTACATCACCACCTTCCTGATCGGGGTACCTGCCAACATCCTGGCATTCTGCACCTTTTGCCGAAAGGTGCGTCGCAAACCTGCCCCCATCGACATCCTGCTACTCAACCTGACTATCTCTGACCTCATCTTCCTTGCCTTCCTGCCCTTCAAGATGAAGGAGGTTGTTGATGATTTTAACTGGACCCTCCCTTACTTTCTGTGTCCAGTCACTGGTTTCCTGTTCTTCTCAACTATCTACAACAGCACTCTCCTCCTGACCGCGGTGAGTGTGGAGCGCTTCCTCAGCGTGGCGTATCCCGTAAGGTTCACAGCACCAGGCAGGGTTGTCCACGCACAGTTGGCCTGTGTAGTTTTCTGGATCCTGTCCCTTGCACACTGCAGTGTTGTCTTCGTAATGCAATTAGACAAAGATGCCGACAACACTACCTGCTATGGGAATTTCAATGATGTCCAGCTTATTACCCTTCTCCCGGTACGCTTAGAGATGTCCCTGGTTCTCTTCTGTGTACCCTTCCTGATCAGCACCTTCTGCTATGTCAACTTCATCCGTATCCTGTCTAGGCTTCCCAACATCAGCCAGCACCGGCGCCTGCGCGCCATTGGGCTGGCGTTGGGGACTCTGCTAGTGTTCGCCCTCTGCTTTGGACCCTACAACGTGTCCCATATGGTGGGGATCATGCAGAATAAAGTCCCTACTTGGCGCAACAATGCCATTCTGCTCACCACCTTCAATGCCTGTCTGGACCCCATCGTCTTCTACTTCTCCTCTTCAGCTATTAGGAGCACTCTCAACCTGAAGCGAATCAAGGCTAAGCTCAATCCAAAGGCCACAGTCCAAAGGCCATGCTGGTAATACACCAGACCCTATGGACTCCACCCATTCGTCCAGCCAGAGGTTTGTCGCTGCTGCCAAAAGGGGGACAAATTACACCCCACGATGAATCAGTGACTAGTAAATCAGTTTTGTCCATCCATACAAAGTGTACACAAAGCATTGAAATTGTGTATTTCCACAATGTGATCTAGAATTCTGATACCATGGTCAAGCATTTTGATAGCATTTGTCCATCTGAAAACTGCTATAGACTACTGGTAACTAAGCTTGTGTCCCACAAGGGTTATTACAGTACATTTGAATTACTTGTACAGAGGGTAATGATGAGAATAGTGCATTAGAATGGTAAACTTTAAAATATGTTATTAAAGGGAATAAAGAAGCTTCCAATTTGTCTTTGTGGCTAATCTTATGGCATGCTTATTGAGACTGTAAACGCCAGAATATCAATATGCAATTGCTGCACAAATTATTTATTTGAAAAAAATCAGTATCAGAAAAGTCACATTGTGGTCATTGCACTTGAATTGACAGTATATTGTCTATGCGTTATTACACATGTMATTTGTCATGCTTTTTTAGTGATCAGTTATTGTCAATAAACTCCTTATTAAGACATTATCCTTACCTAATGTTATTGCTTTTCTTGCCAACTATCTTTTAGATTTCTCATCAAGTCATTCATGTCAGAATCAAATATAATGCTTATCAGTGTAGCTATTTCAAGAACCGTGAGGGTCATTTTTATCTAGAGGAAATTATAAGAGGAGCTTGTAGGAAGGAATATGCTTATTTGTGTAGAGTGTATATTCTCGTATGTATTTTTATTTCTCGTGTTGTAGAGGAAGAGCTTGCAAGTAGCATTTCACTGTACTGTTCACACCTGCTGTATCCTGTGCACGTGACAAATTAGATTTAGGTCATTTCCGGACCTCTTCATGACAAGGGCCCAAGTTTCAAGTCAGAAAAGAACAACAGCACACTTGTATGTACAGTATTGGTGTTCGCCTACGAGTTTTTGGAGGGTATTTTTTGGTGTTTTATTAGGATCCCCATTAGCTGTTGCAAAAGCAGCAGCTACTCTTCCTGGGGTCCACACAAAACATGAAACAGAATGACATAATACAGAATATTAATAGACAAGAACAGCTCAAGGACAGAACTACATACATTTAAAAAAAGGCACATGTAGCCTACATATCAATGCATGCACACAAACTATCTAGGTCAAATACGGGACAGGCGTTGTGCCGTGAGGCGTTGCTTTCTGTTTTTTTAAACCAGGTTTGCTGTTTATTTGAGCAATATGAGATGGAAAAGAGTTCCATGCAATAATGGCTCTATATAATACTGTACGCTTTCTTGAATTTGTTCTGGATTTGGGGACTGTGATAACAAGACTGCTGGCATGTCTGGTGGGGTAGGTGTGTTTTATTTTTTTATTTCACCTTTATTTAACCAGGTAGGTGTCACGCCCTGACCTTAGAGAGCCTTTTTATGTCTCTATTTGGTTTGGTCAGGGTGTGATTTGGTGTGTGCATTCTATGTTTTGTTTTTCTATGATTTTTATTTCTATGTTTTGGCCGGGTATGGTTCTCAGTTAGGGACAGCTGTCTATCGTTGTCTCTGATTGGGAACCATATTTTCTTTGTGGGAAGTTGTCTTTGTTAGGGGCACTTATGCCCTGTAAGCTTCACGGTTGTTTTGTATTGTGTATTGTTTTTGTCTGTGTCATCATCTTAATAAAAGGAATATGTACGCTCACCACGCTGCGCTTTGGTCCTGTTCCTTTGACGGCCGTGACAGAACTTCCCACCACCAATGGACCAAGCAGTGTGGCCAGGAGTATGAGACAACCTGGGAAGAGGTAGAGAGGTGGTCGGTCAACCCAGGGAGAGTGCCAGAGCCCGCCTGGGATTCAATTGAGCAGTGCGAAGAGGGATACCGTAGAATGGAGTCGGCGAGACATACACGGTTAGCGAGGAAGCCCGAGAGGCAGCCCTAAAAAAAAAAATTGGGGGGGGCACACGAGGAGATTGGCTGAGTCAGGTTGGAGACCTGAGCCAACTCCTCGTGCTTACCGTGGCGAGTGTCGTACTGGTCAGGCACCGTGTTATGCGGTGGAGCGCATAACACGTGTTATGCGGTGACCGCTGACCCATTAGGGATGCAGGCAATGAGGCAGTGATCGCTGAGATCTTGGTTGAAAACAGCAGAGGTGTATTTAGAGGGCAAGTTGGTTCGGATGATATCTATGAGGGTGCCCGTGTTTATGGCTTTGGGGTGGTACCTGGTAGGTTCATTGATCATTTGTGTGAGATTGAGGGCATCAAGCTTAGATTGTAGGATGGCTGGGGTGTTAAGCATATCCCAGTTTAGGTCACCTAGCAGCAGGAGCTCTGAAGATAGATGGGGGGCAATCAGTTCACATATGGTGTCCAGAGCATAACTGGGAGCAGAGGGTGGTCTATAGCAAGCGGCAACGTTGAGAGACTTGTTTTTAGAGAGGTGGATTTTTAAAAGTAGAAGTTCAAATTGTTTGGGTACAGACCTGGATAGTAGGACAGAACTCTGCAGGCTATCTCTGCAGTAGATTGCAACACCGCCCCCTTTGGCCGTTCTATCTTGTCTGAAAATGTTGTAGTTAGGGATGGAGATTTCAGAGTTTTTGGTGGTCTTCCTAAGCCAGGATTCAGACACGGCTAAAACATCCGGGTTGGCAGAGTGTGCTAAAGCAGTGAATAAAACAAACTTAGGGAGGAGGCTTCTAATGTTAACATGCATGAAACCAAGGCTATTACGGTTACAGAAGTCATCAAACGAGAGCGCCTGGGGAATAGGAGTGGAGCTAGGCACTGCAGGGCCTGGATTCACCTCTACATCACCAGAGGAACAGAGGAGGAGTAGGATAAGGGTACGGCTAAAAGCTATGAGAATTGGTTGTCTAGGACGTCTGGAACAGAGAGTAAAAGGAGCAGGTTTCTGGAGGCGATAAAATAGCTTCAAGGTATAATGTACAGACAAAGGTATGGTAGGATGTGAATACAGTGGAGGTAAACCTAGGCATTGAGTGATGATGAGAGAGATATTGTCTCTAGAAACATAATTGAAACCAGGTGATGTCATCGCATGTGTGGGTGGTGGAACTGAAAGGTTGGATAAGGTATAAGGAGCAGGGCTAGAGGCTCTACAGTGAAATAAGCCAATAAACACTAACCAGAACAGCAATGGACAAGGCATATTGACATTAAGGAGAGGCATGCTTAGCCAAGTGATCATAAGGGTCCAGTGAGTAGTGAGGTTGTTTGGGGTCACAGACAGCTAGCCGGGCCATGGTTAGCAAGCTGGCAGAGGATGGAGGTGTGTTTTTAGCCACCTCGTGCGTTTCCGTCGGGAGATTGGTGGGGTACTGTGGGGTAGAGAGGACCAATCCAATTGGCAAATTAGATATAGTTATAGTGACCCAAGACAATTGTCCGATAGACCTACTCAGATAGCAGCCGATAAGACAGCTAACGATTAGCGGGCCGCAGATGGCCGTTCAGGTTACGTCGCGACGGTAAAATGCATCTAGAGTTTTTAATGAATTGGCCACTGCATTCATATAGATTATATCAACATAGTCTAGAACCAGTAGGAACATAGATGATCTCCTTTGTACTATTGAGCAAGAGGCCTGACCTATTTCTATGTAAGAAGCCACATTTTTTATATTCAGCTTCTTAATTAACTAACTCATCAATATGTTTTTTAAAAGTCAGCTTAACGTCTATACTAATACAACATACTAGGTACATCCTCTTCAATCATTAGAATAATTTTCGTACACTCGAGAAAACAACATATACTTMGTTTTACACGTATTCAATAATAATTTAAGGTCAATAAAGATTTTATGCAAAATAATGTACGCATAATGTAGATAATACAGATAGAGAACGATCAGCAGAGCGGACGATAGAGTACACAACCAACTGTATCGTCGGCATGACGGCATAATACAACTTTATTATTATTATTATATTTATATATTTCTGACAAAATATTATTATTAGTGTATACAATATATTTGTTTATTAGACATTCCAACATATAACACAATATCGAGATACAAAAAAATGTATATGCAACATTTGAACAACTGTGAACCCCCTCGGGTTATGATGTATATGACATGACGATATAGGGGCTATTTGAGTATTCCTTTAAAAAAAAAATGTATTTACATGTTTATAATGTTTATTTACATCTGTTTATAGCAGATGTTCTGAAAGAGCTGGAAAACCTGGACCCATACAAATCAGCTGGGCTTGACAATCTGGACCCCCTATTTCTAAAACTGTCCGCCGCCATTGTCGCACCCCCTATTACCAGCCTGTTCAACCTCTCCTTCGTATCATCTGAGATCCCCAAGGATTGGAAAGCTGCCGCGGTCATCCCCCTCTTCAAAGGGGGAGACACCCTGGACCCAAACTGTTACAGACTATATCCATCCTGCCCTGCCTATCTAAGGTCTTCGAAAGCCAAGTCAACAAACAGATCACTGACCATCTCGAATCCCACCGTACCTTCTCCGCTGTGCAATCCGGTTTCCGAGCCGGTCACGGGTGCACCTCAGCCACGCTCAGGTACTAAACGACATCATAACCGCCATCGATAAAAGACATTACTGTGCAGCCGTCTTCATCGACCTGGCACAAGGCTTTCGACTCTGTCAATCACCATATTCTTATCGGCAGACTCAGTAGCCTCGGTTTTTTCTAATGACTGCCTTGCCTGGTTCACCAACTACTTTGGCAGACAGAGTTCAGTGTGTCAAATCGGAGGGCATGTTGTCCGGTCCTCTTGCAGTCTCTATGGGGGTACCACAGGGTTCAATTCTCGGGCCGACTCTTTTTCTCTGTATACATCAATGATGTTGCTCTTGCTGCGGGCGATTCCCTGATCCCCCTCTACGCAGACGACACCATTCTATATACTTCCGGCCCTTCCTTGGACACTGTGCTATCTAACCTCCAAACGAGCTCAATGCCATACAACACTCCTTCCGTGGCCTCCAACTGCTCTTAAACGCTAGTAAAACCAAATGCATGCTTTTCAACCGTTCGCTGCCTGCACCCGCCCGCCCGACTAGCATCACCACCCTGGACGGTTCCGACCTAGAATATGTGGACATCTATAAGTACCTAGGTGTCTGGCTAGACTGCAAACTCTCCTTCCAGACTCATATCAAACATCTCAATCCAAATCAAATCAAGAATCGGCTTTCTATTCCGCAACAAAGCCTCCTTCACTCATGCCGCCAAACTTACCCTAGTAAAACTGACTATCCTGCCGATCCTCGACTTGGCGATGTCATCTACAAAATAGCTTCCAACACTCTACTCAGCAAACTGGATGCAGTTTATCACAGTGCCATTCGTTTTGTTACTAAAGCACCTTATACGACCCACCACTGCGACTGTATGCCCTAGTCGGCTGGCCCTCGCTACATGTTCGTCGTCAGACCCACTGGCTCCAGGTCATCTACAAGGCTATGCTAGGTAAAGTGCCGCCTTATCTCAGTTCACTGGTCACGATGGCTACACCCACCCGCAGCACGCGCTCCAGCAGGTGTATCTCACTGATCATCCCTAAAGCTAAAACCTCATTTGGACGCCTTTCCTTCCAGTTCTCTGCTGCCTGCGACTGGAACGAATTGCAAAAATCTCTGAAGTTGGAGACTTTTATCTCCCTCAACAACTTTAAAAATCTGCTATCCGAGCAGCTAACCGATCGCTGCAGCTGTACATAGTCCATCTGTAAACTACCCACCCAATTTACCTACCTCACCCCCATACTGCTTTTATTTTTTACTTTTCTGCTCTTCTGCACACCAGTATCTCTTCTTGCACATGATCATCTGATGATTTATCACTCCAGTGTTAATCTGCTAAATTGTAATTATTCGATTTTTGCCTACCTCATGCCTTTTGCACACATTGTATATAGATTCTCTTTTTTTCTACCATGTTATTGACTTGTTTATTGTTTACTCCATGTGTAACTCTGTGTTGTCTGTTCACACTGCTATGCTTTATCTTGGCCAGGTCGCAGTTGCAAATGAGAACTTGTTCTCAACTAGCCTACCTGGTTAAATAAAGGTGAAATAAAAATAAAAAATAAAATAAAAAATAATCCAAAAGTATATTTTTAGAGTGGAGTGAAATATTGTTTATGTTAATCTGTAGAGAACAAGAACTTTTGTTGAATCAAAGAGTCACTGATGTTTTATATGCAGTACTACACATATCCAGAAGACAGGTCCGTACTGTAGTACTACACTATTACACGGTTATGTACTACTAATGTACTAGGATCTAGGTTGTTAAGGAATATCTATAGGAGGGAACATGTACAAGATATAACACATTCCCCACAGCATCGAAGGATCCATACACTGACACTGACATTGTATTTTGTTATGTGAAAGTAGCATAAGTATGTGTAAAGAGTTTACCATTTTGTTTAAAAGTTCAGAATATGTCTCTTGTGGAAATTGAGATGGGGTACATATATTAAGTATTTCAATTTCTTACACATTTTTAATAATACTTGTGAGCTGTAGACACGTATTAACCAAAGGTTTCATTTGGTTATAATAATGATTTACCAATGAAAAAGTCAGTAGTTCATTGCATATTATGTAATTGTGGATTCAATTATTTTTCATTATTTTGCCTATTTTCTCAACTGTCATCCCCTTGCTTTTTGCTTTATAGGTATGCTCTGCTAGTCCTAAATCCAGACATAATCCACACATGTGATTGTTCCCCCACAACGTAGACCAGTTATAACAAACTTATGTTTTCCTGGAAGGGTGAGCTTTCATGAATGGGGTCAAAATAAATATGCTAGAAGCGATAGAAACAAGGATGTTTTCCCCAGAAACTAATAGTGTATATCATTGGTAACTCACATTATCATGGTTCAATGATACGTGTTCCATTCTGTGGACTGAGAATAAAAATACTTTGCACAACACATACATTTAGATTATTTTAGAGTTGTAAAAACTACATGTAATTGACCAAAGTTAGTGTAATTGCCTGTAGTTCTTGAAATTAGAGAAAATAAAAAGGTCATCTAGAGAAAATATTGTAATTTATACATGAAAAACGTAAAAAATCTACTGTATTTATGCTTGTTAATCTTTATATACTGTACGTATCCATATTGCCCAGGTATCTCACACACACACACACACACACACACACACACACACACACACACACACACACACACACACACACACACACACAAAACATATATGTTTTTCTCCAAAAAAGGTAGGAGGGTGAGTCATGACTGACAGGGGCCTTAAGGTCCTATAACTATGACCAAAGAGAGCCAGTGGAGAGGGAAAGGGGTACCTCTTTTTGGTTTGGATTTTTGATACTTTGCATTTCGTGACTAATTTGCACTCACTTTCCACCTCCTTGAATAAAACCACTTCCAACTCCCTAGACCAGTGTAAGACAGATGCCTATGACTGTTTAATCTTATCTGATTGTCTGGTTACCATAATGTCTTAGAGGATCTGGGCTACTGAGTAGGCGAGTTTGAAGAAAATTGTAGAAGGTGCAAATGTATCCTGTCTAATCATTGATACCTCAGGTTAGTATTTTCAGAATATTAAGTTTGAGTATTCAAAAGTTTAACTTCATGGACTCTGCTAAAATATAATACTGTAAATAATACTTGACAACTATGACAACACAACTCATAGTAGCTACACATCAGTTACTACACATCAGAATCAACGTTGTTTCCACGCCATTTCAATGAAATGACKTCGAACCAATGTGGAATAGATGTTGAATTGACGTCTGTTCCCAGTAGGCTCCTGCCAATAGTTTTGAGTTGAACAGTCAGTATATCATCTTACTTGTGGTGACAACATCGCTGACAGTAACTGCCCACGACAGCAGCAGATTACTTTCCCGGCGGTTTGCACTATTTGTCCAGATCACCACCTTCCTGATCGGGGTACCTGCCAACATCCTGGCATTTTGCACTTTTTGACGAAAGGTGCGCCGCAAACGTGCCGCCATCCTGCTACTCAACCTGACCATCTCCGACCTCATCTTTCTGCCTTTCAAGATGGAGGCGGCCGACAAAGCAGGAATATAACCTCTACTACTTCCGGTGTCCAGTAACTTCTACATAGGGCTGTGGTGGTCACGAAATTCCATCAGCAAGTGATTGTCAAGCAAATAATTGTCGGTCTCACGGTAATTGACTGTTAATTAACATAAACACATTTAGCATCTCCTGGCTTCCACACATCCCTGCCACTGATGCAGACCTTTGGAACATGTACATTTTAAAAAGTCTAATAAATATATGTAATGTAACCTACACCTTCACAATAAATCCATTATTTATTTTAGAAAGGTCTAACATGATATGAAGAAAATGTAGTCTATTTCAGAAGAACAGAATAGCATACTCTGAGTTGTCCTTATGTTAGGTCCTGATTGAGCTATGCAAATTGGCTGTGGGCTACATTAGTTAATTTAGCAGACAAGATTTGCTTAGAATTCCATGGAATTATTTTATATTATTTTATAGTATGAAGAATACAATTGAACAAATCTGGATCACGAACAACAAAAGCACTAGCCCATGTCAATCTACTATGCCCCATAGTAACAAAGTTTAAATATTATATTCTGTGTGAGAAATAAATATTCAAAACATACAGTACCAGTGAAAAGTTTGGACACACCTACTCATTCAAACAGTTTTCTTTATTTTTACAATTTTCTACTTTGTAGAATAATAGTGAAGACATACAGATTGACTGACCTTCATGTCTTAAAGTAATGATGGACTGTCGTTTCTCGTTGCTTATTTGAGCTGTTCTTGCCATAATATGGACTTGCCTAAAGCTCAGCATTCAACACCATAGTACCCTCCAAGCTCATCATTAAGCTCGGGGCCCTGTGTCTGAACCCTGCCCTGTGCAATTAGGTCCTGGACTTCCTGACGGGCCACCCCCAGGTGGTGAAGGTAGGAAACAACACCTGCACTTCGCTGATCCTCAACACAGGGCCCCCACAAGGGTGCGTGCTCAGCCCCCTCCTGTACTCCCTGTTCACCCATGGCTGCGTGGCCAAGCATGCCTCCAACTCAATCATCAAGTTTGCAGATGACACAACAGTGGTACTGTAGGCCTGATTACCAACAATGACGAGACAGCCTACAGGGAGGAGGTGAGTACCCTGGGAGTATGGTGCCAGGAAAATAATCTCTCACTCATCGTCAACAAAACAAAGGAGCTGATCGTGGACTTCAGGAAAAAGCAGAGGGAGCACCCCCATCCACATCGACGGGACCACAGGGGAGAAGGTGGAACGCTTCAAGTTCYTCGGCATACACATCACTGACAAACTGAAATGGTCCACCCACACAGAGTGTAGTGAAGAAGGCGCAATACTGCCTCTTCAACCTCAGGAGGCTGAAGAAATTTGGCTTGGCACCTAAAGCCCTCACCATTTTTTTTGCACACTTGGCAGTAAGCTATAAATGTCATCTATGCACTTAAATAGCGAACGGAGGACGTTTTTCCCGTGGTTCATTTTCATGCCAGCCAGGTAGGCTATTCTCCGGTTGTAAAGATAAGCAATGTGCTTAATATTAGGAAAGTTGATAAATAAATATAGTAGGCCTCCTCTTTTTAATAGAGGCCATCCCTCTGTTTTCTCACTCAATCGCATAGCCTATAGAAATGTTGCGCGACGTGAGCTCATGGGCTCTCATGAAGTGTGATTAGATTTTCAATTACATTTGCATTGATGTCAAAGTGATTAGAGGGACAATAGAGTGCTGAGTACCAGGCAGTTAGCAAGTTTGGTAGGATACTAATGACCATCAGCAGCATCAGAGCTTGGAGAAGCCTAATTACCGTGACTAAACGATCATATGGAATTTTACTGTCTTCATGACTAGTGATCGCCGGTGTGGCGGTAATACGGTCCCCGCCACAGCCCTACTTCTACACCACAATCTACACCAGCACCCTCCTCCTAACAGCAGTGACTGTGGAGCGCTACCTTGGTGTCGCTTATCCCATAAGATTCACAGCATCAGGCAGGGTTGGCTACACTCTGTTGGCCTGTGTAGTTTCTGGATCCTGTCCCTTGCCCACTGCAGTGTTGTCTTCGTAATGCAATTCCAAGTTACCAATCATAATACTATGGAGATTTCACCAAATGTACAGCTCAGTATTCTTTTTCCTGTACATTTAGAGATTTTCCTAGTTCTCTTCTGCATTCCATTCCTGATCTGCTGCTTCTGCTATGCCAACTTCATCCGTATCCTGTCTTGGCTGCCCAACATCCGCCGGCAGAAGCGCATGCGTACCATCGAGCTGGCTCTGGGTACTCTGCTGGTTTCCATCAAAAACCAGCGTTTTGGGTCTTACAATGTGTCCCGCCCATGTTGTGGGGTTCATGTCCAAAGTCACTACTTGGTGTGACAAGCCAACCTGATAAACACCTTTAGCTCCTGTCTGGACCCCATAGTCTTCTACTTCTCCTCTGCTGCAAAGAGCAAGTTCAGACACTGCCTTTGTAACAGCGTTAAGAGCACACTTCACAGCTTGAAAAGTCGCCAATGAAGAGGATCCTTTTCGATGGTGCAACTGGTTAGTAGTCAAGGAAGGCATTCATGTGGTCGACGACTGTGCACTAATTATATAAAAAATATATATAATTTTTTTTATTTGTATTATTATCAGAAAAGTTATATTGTTGTCATTGCATATAGTTTGTCTCATGCTATGCTGCATGCATTTTATTGTCATGTTTTGATACTCTCATCTTAAAACTTGTTTTTGTTCTTATGCAGATAAGAACCTAGTGCCAATAAACTCCTTATTAAGACTTACCAATATCATTATGTAACAACATTGCTTTTCTCTATTATCACTAATTGAAAACAAACATTGACATATGACGGCGGCTTCAGTCATTTATGAGCCTGTAAAGTGAGTGCAGTGTAAATGTGATTGACTCTGCCGTCTGGTGGGCAGAAACATCTGATTATGCCCAGATTATTTCAATATCTCATATTTTCACAATCAAAGCCCAATGATTTCATTGCTGACCAACTATCTGCCATGTTATTTTACACTGATCCTAATGTGATTGCAACACATTTCCATGTAAATATATCTGAGATACCTTACATTGAACATTCAAGGGTTGCTGAGAGACAATGTTTGGAGAGCTTTGGGAACAAAGATTGCGACAGGAGTTTATTAAATTTGCGCAGCATATCACATCACAGACACTTGTCAGTGGGTAATGCAGTGAGGGAGGAGTGTTCTGATTTGATCTGACAATCAGCATCCGGCAGACACTGTGCTGCCAGTACATTTGAGGATCCAGTCGGATGACATCGTGATCATGAGGATACAGATTTTCAAGATCCATGGAGGTGAGTTTGTCATTGGAAAACTGACACTTACTTTTCCACTCACATTAGTTACAGTATGAATGAGGTATCAGTAAAAAAAGATGGGTTATTCATGAAACTTTACCACAACAGAATGTATCATCTACTTTTACCCCCTATGAAATTAATATTGAATAGCATCTATTCACTCTTTTAATGTATATCGTGTTAACATTCTAAGTAAATTCTGAATTATTCAGAACACAGGTGATACATTTAACAGTAACTAACGTTTTATAAATAACCCCAAAGTTGAGGCTTATGTTTTTTACAGGTGAACAATCAAATCAAATCAAAACACAAAAGCAGACAAAAAGATGGCTGACGTGTAGTGTTTCCTACTGCTGACAGATAATGTTGGAAAGTTAGTATCTCGTGGGACATCTCATGAGATATTTTTATGGAACACCTTTTCGGTAACACACAGTGCCTTCATAAAGTATACATATCCCTTGACTTAATCCACATTTTGTTGGAATAACTATTAAATAGCTTTTTGTTCTCACCCATCTACACACAATACCCCATAATGACAAAGTGAAAATGTATTGAAAATAAAATACAGAAATATCTCATTTACATAASTTTTCTTACCCCTGAGTTAATACGTGTTAAAATCCCCTTTGGTAACGATTACAGCTGGGAGTTTTTCTGGGTAAATATCTAAGAGCTTTGCACACCTGGATTGTACAATATTTGCCTATTATTATTTTCAAAATTCTTCAAATTGGTTGTTGATCATTCCTAGACAACCATTTTGAAGTCTTGCCATAGATTTTAAAGCAGATTTAAGTCACAACTGTAATTCGGCCACTCAGGAACATTCACTGTCTTCTTGGTAAGCAACTCCAGTATAGATTTGGCCTTGAGTTTTAGGTAATTGTCCTCTGAAAGGTGAATTCATCTCCCAGTGTCTGGTGGAAAGCAAATTGAACCAGGTTTTTCTCTAGGACTTTGCTTGTGCTTAGCTCCATTTCATGTATTTATTATCCTGAAAAACTCCCCAGTCCTTAACAATTACCAGCATACCCATAACATGATGCAGTCACCACTCTGCTTGAAAATATGTAGAGTGGTTCTAAGTAATGTGTTCTATTGGATTTGCCCCAAACATAACACTTTGTATTCAGGACAAAAGTGAATTTGCAAACAGGATGCATGATTTGGAATATTTGTATCCTCTATAGGCTTCCTTCTCTTCACTCTGTCAATTAGGTTAGTATT
The DNA here is from genome assembly GCF_002910315.2 of Salvelinus sp. IW2-2015. NCBI lineage: Eukaryota > Metazoa > Chordata > Actinopteri > Salmoniformes > Salmonidae > Salvelinus > Salvelinus sp. IW2-2015. Next base: position 4,946,538 of record NC_036870.1, on the reverse strand, counting down.
GTGGAGAAAGTGTAAGTGTGGGGTACAAAGATGAGGTGGTCATTAAAAAATCATGTTAAACACTATTATTGCACACAGAGTGAGTCCATGCAACTTATTATGCAACTTGATAAGCACATTTTTACTCCTGGACTTATTTAGGCTTGCCGTAACAAAGGTGTTGAATAATTAACTCAAGACATTTCAGCTTTTAATTTTTTATGAATTTGTTAAAATGTTGACATTTGACATTCTGGGGTATTGTGTGTAGGCCAGTGACCAAAATATAAATTTAATCAATTTTAAATTCAGGCAGTAACACAGCAAAATGTGGAAAAAGGCACTGTATTGCAGCAACAGCCCCACAAGTGATGTTACACATTCCAACACACCCTTTTCTCTTTCCAGTTGTGTCGTGAGTCTCCAAGTGTCTGTGACTGATGAAGTAGGCTAATCGCCATGCCGATCACTCATCTGTTGCTGTCTGTTTACATTGCCACCTTCCTGATCGGGGTACCTGCCAACATCCTAGCATTCTGCACCTTTTGCCAAAAGGTGCGCCGCAAACCTGCCCCCATCGACATCCTGCTACTCAACCTGACTATCTCTGACCTCATATTTCTCGCTTTCCTGCCTTTCAAGATGAAGGAGGCTGTTGATGACATGAACTGGAACCTCCCCTTCTTCTTGTGTCCAGTCACTGGTTTCCTGTTCTACTCCACCATCTACAACAGCACCCTCCTCCTGACCGCGGTGAGTGTGGAGCGCTACCTTGGTGTGGCCTTCCCTATCAGATACGCCCTGTGTCACAGGCCACGCTATGCTGTGGTGGCCAGCATCATATGTTGGGTGGTGTCATCACTGAACCTTAGCGTCGTGTACATTGTGCCCTGCTCCCACTGGATATATAGCAATGGGACCAATATGGACGATCCCCCGACAACGTGCTACCTGAACTTCACCAAAGACCAGCTCAGCATCCTTCTCCCAGTGCGTCTGGAGCTATTCCTTGTCCTCTTCTGCGTTCCCTTCCTGGTCTGCACCTTCTGCTATGTCAACTTCATCCGTATCCTGTCTCGGCTGCCCAATATCGGGCGGCGGCGGCGCCTGCGGGCCATTGGGCTGGCACTGGGCACCCTGTTGGTGTTTGCCCTCTGCTTTGGGCCCTACAACGTATCCCATGTGGTGGGGTTCGTCCGGAAAGACAGCGAGAGTTGGAGGGATGTAGCATTGCTCTCCAGTACCCTCAACGCCTGCCTGGATCCCATTATCTTCTACTTCTCCTCGGTGGCTGTCAGGAGCATGCTCAGTCACTGCTTCAGGAGCTTCGTGGCTACACTACACATTTTAAAGTGTGAGAGGGGTCAAGTCTGATAGGGGTCAGCCTCCAAGACTGATAAATACAGAAAAACATTCCCCCTTGAGTGTTTATGTTCCAATTAGTCATGCATGGAGATTTATGTATGTTCAGTGCAATTATGTATATTATATGTATTAGGTATATTCTGAATGTGTAACTGTTGGCAAAGATAATTTAATTCCTACCTATCATAAATTACGTTCCCTAAAGGTGTAACCATTACCCACACCGCCACAAACCATATTTATATTTAATTTAAAAAATCATGAATAAATCGATCACCCGTATTAAATTGTTTATATTACAGTAGGTTACATCCAATAAAAAATATACTTGTTTTATGGGGCTTGGAATAAATCAATTAGAACCAGAAGCTGTAAGAGCACAGAGGTGGGTGTGAAAGAGGTCCAATTTTGAGTTAATTTTGTTTAACAAGCGTGTAAAGCAGGATGTGCAAACATGGGGAGATTATACAGTGCTGAGTCACAGCGTCTCATGCTTGTCTTTCCGTTGCTAGAAATTTGTGCCTTTGTGCCGGTCTTGATACACAGAACTGCTCTTTATAGTGTCCTGTGAACTAGTTATGTTCGTTATTAGTTTACAAATTGTACACTCAGTAACATTATAGATTCAATGGGATTGAATTCAGAGGGAAATAAATGAGTGCCTTGTTTGACAAGGCAGATTAAATGGGGTCAGCCCTAATTGTCAGTCGACTGGTCAGTTGTTTGGTCGATAGGCTGTTGTTCGACAGAGATTTTTTAGTTTTTTTTTAGTTGAGGGCTCAATTTTTTTGTTTTATGCCACACGAGACACCCACCTGTTTCGTGCCTGTCTCAGTGGACTAATCCATTACGGAGGCCGCAGGGATGGCACAGTCCATCACTCTAAGACATATATGTGCTACAGTGGAGGTTTGTGGGAGGAGCTATAGGAGGACAGGCTCATTGTAGTGGCCGGAATGGAAAAAATGGAACAGAGTCAAAAATGTGGTTTCCATATGTTTGTGTTTGATACCGTTCCATTTATTCCATTCCAGCCATTACAATGAACCTATCCTCCTATACCTCTTCCCACCAGCCTCCACTGATGTGCTACTGAAATTGTACATGGTAATATTATGTACGAACAATGGTGCAACACTAATAACTATAACAAATGTGATTTCCTGAATTGTATGTTTATTACTGTTAACATATAATGCCAAACATCCCCTTTCATTTAACTGTGTATTCTCCAGATTTTTTTGCAGACGGCACATTTGTAGCCTAAGACTTCTTCTGGTTATATTGATCTCGGGCTCCTTGAGTCGGTCAACTAAGATTATTTTCAGTCGGGGACAGCCCTATTGGCAATACAAGACAAATTAGCTACAAGCTCCAAATTACACAGCAACTACACTGAATATACCAAACATTAGGAACACCTTCCAAGTATTGAGTTGCAACCCCCCACCCCCCTCAGAACAGCCTCAATTCATCACGGCATGGACTCTACAAGGTGTCAAAAGTGTTCCACGGGGATGCAGACCCATGTTGACGCAAATGCTTCTCACAGTTGTGTCAAGTTGGCTGGATGTCCTTTGGTTGGTGGACCATTCTTGATACACACGGGAAACTGTTGAGCGAGAAAAACATAGCAGCATTGCAGTTCTTGACACAAACTGATGCGCCTGGCAACTACTACCATATCCTGTTCAAAGGCACTTACATGTTTTGTCTTGCTCATTCACCCTCTGAATGGCACAAATACACAATCCATGTCTCAATTGTCTGAAAGCTTTAAAAATTATTAGTGTCCTCCCCTTCATCTACACTGATTGAAGTGGATTTAACAAGTGACATCAAGTCAAGGCTCTGGCTGTGCCACTCAAGTACATTCAGAGACTTGTCCCGAAGCCCCTCCTGCGTTGTCTTGGCTGTGTGCTTAGGGTCGTTGTCCTGTTGGAAGGTAAACCTTCGCCCCAGTCTGTGGTCCTGCGCGCTCTGGAGCAGGGTCTCATCAAGGATCTCTCTGTACTTTGCTCCATTCATCTTCCCCTCGATCCTGACTAGTCTCCCAGTCCCTGCTGCTGAAAAACTTCCACACAGCATGATGCTGCCACCACGCTTCACCGTGCCTGGTTTCCTCCAGACGTGACGCTTGGCATTAAGGCCAAATAGTTCAATCTTGGTTTAATCAGACCAGAGAATCTTGTATCTCATGTTCTGAGAGTCCTTTAGGTGTCTTTTGGCAAATTCCAAGTGGGCTTTCGTGTGCGTTTTACTGAGGAGTGTCTTCTGTCTGGCCACTAAAGGCCTGATTGGTGGAGTGCTGCAGAGATGTTTGTCTTTCTGGAAGGTTCTTCCATCTCCACAAAGGAACTCTGGAGCTCTGTCAGAGTGACCATCGGGTTCTTGGTCACCTCCCTGACCAAGGCCCTTCTCCCCCGTTTGCTCAGTTTGGCCGGGTGGCCAGCTCTAGGAAGAGTCTTGGTGGTTCCTAACTTCTATTTAAAAATGATGGAGGCCACTGTGTTCTTGGGGACCTTCAATGCTGCAGACATTTTTTGGTACCCTTCCCCACATATGTGCCTCGACACAATCCTGTCTCGGAGCTCTATGGACAATTCCTTCGACCTCATGGCTTGGTTTTTGCTATGACAACTTAGGGACCTTATATAGACAGGTGTGTGCCTGCCTTAATCATGTCCAATCAATTGAATTTTCCACAGGGGGACTCCAAGTTGTAGAAACATCTCATGGATGATCAATGGAAACAGGATGCACCGGAGCTCAATTTCCATTCTCATAGCAAAGGGTCTGAATACTTATCTAAATAAGGTATTACTTTTAAATTTTTTATAAATTAGCACAAATAAAGGCTTTTTTATTATGGGGCATTGTGTGTAAATTGATGAGGACAATTTTTTATTTAATCCATTTTAGAATAAGGTTGTAACGTAACAAAATGTGGAAAAAGTCTGAATACTTTCCGAATGCACTGTATACGTTGTATACCTGTTGTGTGAGTAGCTGGTTGTCCGCCTGAACTCTCAACATCTCTTTGAAGTGGTCCTGCAGTCGTTGGTTATTCTGTCTCAGCTCCCAGAAGTAGTCACACACTTTCGACAAGATCCCTCCTTTCTTCTAGAGAGAAGAGGTTGCACATTACTTAAATTGTAAGAAAACATGATTTCGCACAATCTGCCATTGTGGGTGAGTTTCTCGGACACAGATTAAGCATACACTGAACTGAGTGTTTCGATTGAGCATGCTTTCTAGTCCAGGACTAGGCTTAATTTGTGTCCAGGAAACCATCCCATAAAGTCTGTAAATGTCTTAAATGATATAATTGACCACACTCACTGCTCCAGTCTTAGTACTGTCTATGTTGCAGTCTAGGATGATCTTTGAGAGAGTGATGATCCGGCTGTTAATCTTGTCTCTTCTCCGCCTCTCCACTGCAAATACAAGAATCCCATAGCTTAGTTGTTAAAGCTACAGTGGTTCTTCCTGTAAAAGTTGCGTCATACTGCAGCACACCTTGCTGGCTGCCGGAGAAGGCACGTTATTTAATTGTCAGCCATTGTTGCCATTAATGCGAGTTAGTGCTAGTTCGACCACCAGAGGGCATCTTTGAGAAGCATTTGGCAGTCTTCAATATTGGCTTTACTAGAGAATTGAAAAGCTTTTTTTGTAAGAACATAGTATATGGGATTGATTTTAAGACATGTAACTTAATTAATTTGATTCATATTATGGTGTTTCTATTCCAAGAAAAACGAAACCCTCTGGGTTTCCGTTAGGAAACTATGGCGCTGTATAACGTGACCTTTATTTAATTAGGCAAGTCAGTTAAGAACAAATTCTTATTTACAATGACCGCCTACACCGGCCAAACCTGGGCCAATTGTGCGCCGCCCTATGGGACTCCCAATTGTGATACAGCCAACCTAACTAAGAAATACATTTGACGAAACAATTCTCCCCCTACCCTCCTTCTTGGCAAGAGTCTATTGTCCTGCTAATAGCCCATAATGGCACTGTACAATGTGACCGATCGGGAGTAGGCTACAGTAGTACAGTAAGAGCAAAATAATCCTAACATTTCCACACCCAAATTGTAGTCTAACCAATACCCAAACGGTGATTCAGTGAAAATAAAATCTCACTGATTTATCAAGACCAGTCCCCATGCTTGTCTCAGAGCAGCGCTGTCTTGACCTCTGAATGCTGTCTTTTCCTCCCTTCCACTTGCCTCTTCCATTCATTTTGAAAGAGTATTTTCCAGTAAGCATAATCTGTGCTCTAACTCCCCCTTGCGCTAGTCTGCAGCAGTGACGCAGTGACAAAGGGTACCGTACTAAACCACAAATTACCTCTAAATCCGCAGCATAATCTCAAAACTTTTAGTTGAGCAACCACTGTACAGCATGAGCCATACTCCCATTCGGAGGCTAGTCAATTTCCGCTTACACAAGATAATCAAAATCATTTTGGAAATGACATGAAAACATTTAGTAAGGCTCCTCCTTTTTCTCTCTATGCCCATAGTAAGTCTGAACTTTTACTTTTAAGTCTCCATTTGCCAGATAAATTATTTTTTACTTTCATTGTGTTGTGCTCTTCTCATCCCAAGGTGCCCGTGGGCCATCCATCTTCCTGAAGACAAATAAATGGTAAAACATAATGTCACCGTTACCCACTGTAAAACCTACGCTCATAAAAAGAAACAAATTGACAGTGTATTCAAATACATTGTCCACAAATCCAAATTAGAATGATAAACAAATTGACTATAGTACTTTTGCATTTAGGATTTGCCTTTATTTCTCGTACTGCATTTAAGACACCATTTATTTTACATGGCAACACTTTACATTTGTGCACAACAGTTGGAACAATCTACTTGAAGACGTTGGTCCTACTTTCTTTGGATAGTCCAGATAGTGTGTTGATAGTATGACCATCTGTTGATAAGCAACTGCTTGAGAAGGTAAGGGTTAAGTTTAGGGTTAGGATAAGGGTAAGGGTTAGTTGAAATGTTACTGATAGTCCATCTGTAGATGCTCTACAGACTATTCAAATAAAGGGTTACCGAGACGTTTCCTTGCCCCATTGAAGAGGACTCCTTCGGTCATCCTATAACCCAAATCTAAATATACCATACATCACGTTCACCTGACAGGGACACTAAGATGTATGATTCATCACGACTAGTGGATTAATCACACGTCTGTCTAACAAAGATGGGAGGGGGGCAGTTTTAGGGGATGCAAGCAAACGTAGTCCTCACCAATTTGAACTGCCATGCTGTAGAGTCTACTTTTCACCAAGGTCTCTGGGGATGGCAGGTAAGTGGGACAGTTTTTGTTTTCTCCCATTTTCATGTATTTTTATGTCATGATACACACAATCACAAACCAAACATGCCAAAATTGGAGGGTAAATACAGATGGGATCATTTCCTGAAGGTTTAGCTAGGGAAAGTCCATTCCAATGTGGAGTTGGGAGGGAGAAGTGAGGCGAACCACATAGATAGGGGAGCATTGTGGTTCGATGAATGTGTATGGGACACTTAATTGTGTGGCAGGTGAAGCTGTAAGTGTGTGTGCGAGGGGCAATGGTCCGTGGAGTGCCAGCTTGCAACACATCAGGTGGGCTCATCATCACATTGAAGTGACCTGGTGTCAGAGAGAGGTCTTACAAATCAGGGATTTATAGGATTCTCAAGAAAGACTAGTGACTTAACGTCTCTGGCCCTATTGTGATAAAGGCAATACTCAAAACTAATTTCAGTCAAATAAATGCAACTTTTAGCAGTTTTTTAATGGACTGTATTAATTACTGTGTTGAATGTGGGACGTATTTTGCAGACAGACCATTGCTAGGCAACAGTCAGACACGCGAGAGAGTGAATGGGAGGACAACCCTTTCGAACTCCATGAACTAGCAAGACAGCTATTTGATTGTTTTACAAAGTTGTTGTAACGCGGTCTGAGTAAACCAAAGTGATGAACTGTTAGCTAGTCCCGCATCCCTGACCACCGTGAGGACAGCATTGGAATTGTTTCTGGTTCAACAGTCATCGGATGGTCTCTGCTTTTTGATGCTGTGAGAGACGGAGCTCGTGTGTGATGTGAGTCGCATTAGCCACTGGTTGTGGTAAAACAAGAGAATAACTGTAGCTATATAATTAGCTACATTAGGACCAGTCCCGTTTAGTCTAGGAGTTTTTTATTTATTTACTGTGTTTGAATGGGACAGCCACCGGCCAGTTCGACTGTTGTTGCACTCGCGCGCTTCTCATCGGTCACGCGTAGTTGATCTGGATTCAGGGCCGTGAGTATTCTACTTATTTTATTGGTTTAAAGGGTATCCCCACTGTTTATATGAGTGCTCTAAGGTATTAAAACCTGGTACCAGGTCTTTATTAATTAAGAGTACATAGATGTGACTGAAATGTGTTGATAATTGTTAGTTTTTGATTGAAACTGAATTGGTACGTCTTGATTTTTATAATAATTAATAACTTTACATCTTGTTTGTTGTGATCATTCTTTATCCTAGTTCAAGGGATATCCATTTGTTTCTTTTCACTGTCTGGGCATCTTACTAGTAAGTAAATACATGTCTTTAGGGGTACATTACTTATTAGGCGGAGGCACTGAACTACAGTATTTATGGTTATGCCCATACATGTTTACACACATTAACCTTCACATGCTAACTATTTACAGACTAAATACTGCCACACCTAGATACTAGGTCAAAACTGATTAGAACAAAGATCCCTTAGAAGACGGGGTTAAAAACTGAATTTGAAAAAAAAAATATATATATATATATATATATATATATATATAACAATAAATAATAATAAAGAGTGACCTCCGTAATTATTGTGACAGTGACACATTTTTGTTGTTTTGGCTCTGTACTCAGGCACTTTGGATTTCAAATGATACAATGACTATGAGGTCAGCTTTCATTTGAGSGTATTTTCATACATATCGTGTAAACCATTTAGAAATTACAGCACTTTTTGTACATAGTCCCCCCATTTTAGGGGATGAAAATTATTGGTAAATTCACTTACTGTATATGTGTATTAAAGTAGTCAAACGTTTTGTATTTGGTCCCATATTCCTAGCACGCAATGATTACATCAAGCTTGTGACTCTACAAACGTGTTGGATGCATTTGCTGTTTGTTTTGGTTGTGTTCCAGATCATTTTGTGTCCAATAGAAATGAATGGTAAATAATGTATTGTGTCATTTTGGAGTAACTTTTATTGTAAACAAGAATATAATATGATTTTAAACACTTCTACATTAATCTGGATGCTACCATGATTACGGATAGTCCTGAACGAATTGTGAATAATGACGAGCGAGAAAGCCACTCACCTCCGGCCTGTGTAAATGTTGGGTCAGCCTGCACCCACACGGCTTTGGCTGCCCCATCTCTGACTGTGTCAGCAGAGAAATAGGCAAAACGCATCTCCTCTCCCACCATCTCCTCCGCAGGACTACCCCCATTACTGAAGGGGTTCTGAATGACAAGAGAGGAGAGAGGTAAATTAAACATCAATACTTCCCTAAAATGATATTGTGTACGCCATGCGTGCACACACACACACACACACACACACACACACACACACACACACACACACACACACACACACACACACACACACACACAACACACACACACACACACACACACGTGTGCTACTGCTTGCTGTGCTCCAGTAAATGCAGCAATGGAGACCACACTGACTGCCCCAGTCCCGTCGCCTGCTGCCTCTAGCTGGTCATCTGTAACCTAGACCACATGATAGGTCAACTGGAGTGGAGAAAGTCAAGGGGAGGTGGTCAGGACATGAATATGCCAAACATTTCATATAGAATCAGAATCCAAGTACATTTACATGTACCAGGAATTTGACCTGGTGAAATGGTGCGGACAACCATAAATAGAATATACAATCAGAAAGAATATAGACAAAATTGCCTGGGTCATTGATTGAGCTCACCTGTCCTCAGTGCGGAACTGGTATTGAACATTATGATCCGCAAAAGCTTCGGCCTGCTGTACACTCTGTATGGTAACTGCAGTCTGCTCCTCCATCACCACACCCTCTGAAAAAAACACACCACCACGTTAGAACCCACACTTTCACAATCTCTCTCGCAGAAACACATTTGAAAATTCCAGAATTTGAACAGAGGAAATGGCACACCCGATACCTMCTTTCCAATTGGAGAACCTCCTCTGCTTCCCGTGACTGATGGMGGGATAATGGAGTTCTTTTAAAACACTCCTATTCAATTAAAACAGCTGTGTACTATAGGCTAATTAATAATACTCCAAGGGATAAGAACCAAATATACACGAGATCGTTCATGATACAAGTGTCAAACTTGGTACACTAATACCAGATACCTTAAGGAACGTTTTAAAGATAGGAGGCAGTCTGTGAAGCATGTCAGTCAACCAGGGTGGCCATTTAATAATATGGCTGCCATTTGGATTTCCTTTTAGATTTTTTTTTATATATATACGGTAAAATCATTCCAAGCAATATCAAAATAATTGTATGTTATCTACCCACTAAATAAACTCCACAGATAATACAGACAATCATTCTGATCATAGAATACTCGTAAGACTTTCATGGGGGTTATATTGAGGTCATTTTGATCATAGTCCAGCGGCTACGGGAAAAATGTGAAATATTTTTGGCTAGAGCCATCACAGATTTTGTCCATTACACCCATGGCAGACATTTCCAATATGGACAGCTATGGCCACCAACCAGCTGGATATAATACACTACATGGCCAAAGGTATGTGGACACCCCTTCAAATGAGTGGAATCTGCTATTTTAGCCACACCTGTTTCTGACAGGTTTATACAATCAAACACACAGCCATGCAATCTCATTAGACAAACATTGGCAGTAGAATAGCATGTACTGAAGAGCTCAGTGACTTTCAACATGCCACCGTCATAGGATGCCACCTTTCCAACAAGTCAGTTCATCAAATTTCTGCCCTGCTAGAGCTGCCCTGGTCAACTGTAAGTGCTGTTATTGTGAAGTGGAAACGTTGAGGAGCAACAACGTCTCAGTCGCAACGTGGTAATACACACAAGTTTAGAGAACGGGACTGCTGAGTGCTGCAGCGTGTAGCGTGTAAAGATCGCCTGTCCTCGCCCCCTTAGTACCAGTGAAGGGAAATCTTAGCGCTACAGCATACAATGACATTCTAGGTGATTCTGTGCTTCCAATTTTGTGGCAACAGTTTGGGGAAGGCCCTTTACTGTTTCAGCATGACAATGCCCCCGTGCACAAAGCGAGGTCCATACAGAAATGGTGTGGAAGAACTTCCCTGTACTGCACAGAGCCCTGACCTCAACCCCATTGAACACCTTTGGGATGAATTGGAAGGCTGACTGCGAGCCAGGCCTGATAGCCAACATCAGTGCGCAACCTCACTAATGCTTGTGGCTGAATGGAAACAAGTCCCTTCAGCAATGTTCCAACATCTAATAACAAGCCTTCCCAGAAGATTGGAGGCTGTTATAGCAGCAACGGAGGGGATCAACTCCATTTTAATGCCCGTGAGTTTGGAATGAGATGTTCGACGAGCAGGTGTTCACATACTTTTAGTGTACATTCATGTAGTGTACATTTACAATGGGATTTTACATAAAAAGTTACGTGTGTACACAGGTTTTCTGTAATTTGTCTTAAAATTGACATAAAACAGAATATCATTATATATCATTGCAATCAGTAGATTTCAGGGAACACCCATATTAGTTTTTAGTGTTTACATGTAAACTATTGGAACTAGCTATGAAACAATGTACAAACAGTAATAAGTTGGAACACGTTTTCAACAGTAGTAAGTTGGCACACGTTTTCACCACTTTTCTACTATGATTTTAAGGGATATGTGCGGACAACCATAAATAGAATATACAATCTTCTCCTGTCTTATCCAGTGTCCTGTGTGAATTTAAGTATGCTCTCTCTAATTCTCTCCTTCTCTCTTTCTTTCTCTCTCTCGGAGGACCTGAGCCCTAGGACCATGCGTCAGGACGACCGTGTAACGTCCTGACCAGAGTTATTATGTGTTTTGCTTGTTTAGTGTTGGTCAGGACGTGAGCTGGGTGGGAATTCTATGTTGTGTGTCTAGTTTGTCTGTTTCTGTGTCCAGCCTAATATGGTTCTCAATCAGAGGCAGCTGGTAATCGTTGTCCCTGATTGAGAATCATATATAGGAGGCTTGTTTTGTGTTGGGATTTTGTGGGTGATTGTTTCCTGTCTCTGTGTTTGTATTCTGCACCAGATAGGACTGTCTCGGCTTTCACGTTTGTTATTTTGTTATTTGTTAATGTTCACAGTTTATCATATTATTAAACATGTTGAACAATAACCGCGCTGCATTTTGGTCCTCTCCTTCATCCCAGGAAGAAAGCCGTTACAGACCGGGCATGATGACTCCTTGCTGTCCCCAGTCCACCTGGCCTTGCTGCTGTTCCAGTTTCAACTGTTCTGCCTGCGGTTATGGAACCCTGACCTGTCCACCGGACGTGCTACCTGTCCCAGACCTGCTGTTTTCAACTCTTAATGATCGGCTATGAAAAGCCAACTGACATTTATTCCTGATTATTATTTGACCATGCTGGTCATTTATGAACATTTTGAACATCTTGGCCATGTTCTGTTATAATCTCCAACCGGCACAGCCAGAAGAGGACTGGCCACCCCTCATAGCTTGGTTCCTCTCTAGGTTTCTTCCTAGGTTTTGGCCTTTCTAGGGAGTTTTTCCCAGCCACCGTGCTTCTACACCTGCATTGCTTGCTGTTTTTTTTTTTTGGGGCTGGGTTTCTGTACAGCACTTCGAGATATTAGCTGATGTACGAAGGGCTATATAAAATAAACTTGATTTGATTTGTAAATGGCATCTTTGGGCCATTATATTGTTTTCCAGACCCCCTCAAACATTTTAAGACATCATTGGGCTGTATGTACCAATTATTTATGGAGATATGGCCATGTGAATCGTGTCCAATACGGCCCTATACAGCTGGTTGGCAGCTGTACAAAAGCCCTCAGAGTGGAGCACCATACTACTGAGATGAACTTGATTAACCAAGCTGATTTCACCTGTTGACTCTCTCTAAATGTCACACACTTGTCACTAATTATCAGGACTGCCTTGATAGGCTCATTTTTTTTTTTTTGTTAAGTCATAATGTTAAGATGTCATGTAATTTCCTTATTTGTGATTTATTGGTTTGATAGATTCATCCTTATCACCTTTACCTTTTATGTTATGCAACTTGCTTATAAAGCCCCACAATGGACGTGTCATAATACCCATAAAACCTAGCGGTGAAATGGTTTTTCCACCATTCATTTTTCCCATATGGGATTTTAAAAACACTTTAATAAGGGATGTGTTTTGATAACTGTGTAAATCTCTTTCGGACATAGTGAGTTTTATCACTATATTTGGCTCTATTTACTCTCATATTTCAAAATGCTAATTAGCACCAAAGTAGACATCATGCAAGACTACAAATTCCTGCACGTCAACTTTAGCTGACACTTTTGCAAACAGGTATTGTGTAAATTTGCATCTTGCCCAAGGCAGTTCACAGAATTGTACATTTAAGGAAATAGAGCCAATTTATTGATTACTAAATGTAGTTAACATTAGATAGTTAATCCAGTTATTCTTACCTTTGCCTCGATTCGGCAGTCTCATCCAGATCATCATGGCATTTGAATTTGTATATGATAGCCACATTAGTAGCTAATTGGCATTGCATTTTTCTTTAGGGGGGGGGGGGGTAAATACAGGAAAATATTTTGATAAAAGTCACCTTGGTTAATATTTACACAGTTATCAAAATGTCACGGTAGGGGAAGCCTAAAATCCCCTATGGGAAAAATGAATGGTGGAAAAACTATTGGAACAATTTAGGGCTGACCCCATTTAGTTGACTGGTCAATAAGCTGTTAAGTCAACCAAGATTTATTTTATTGAGCAGTCTAAAACCTATACGGTACCAGCCAAAAGTTTGGACACACCTACTCATTCAAGGGTTTTTCTTTATTTTTACTATTTCATACATTGAATAATAGTGAAGACATCAAAACTATGAAATAACACACACGAAATCATGTAGTAACCAAAAAGTGTTAAACAAATCAACAGATGTTATATTTGAGATTCTTCGAAGTAGCCACCCTTTGCCTTGACAGCTTTGCACACTCTTGGCATTCCCTCAACCAGCTTCATGAGGTAGTCACCTGAAACGCATTTAAATACACTGGTGTGCCTTGTTAAAAGTTAATTTGTGGAATTTCTTTCCTTCTTAATGCGTTTGAGCCAATCAGCTATGTTGTGAAGATAGTCCTAGGGCCTCCCACTCCTCTTTCTATTCTGGTTAGAGCCAGTTTACGCTGTTCTGTGAAGGGAGTAGATCACAGCGTTGTACGAGATCTTCAGTTTCTTGGCAATTTCTTGCATGGAATAGCCTTCAATTCTCAGAACAAGAATAGACTGACGAGTTTCAGAAGAAAGTTCTTTGTTTCTGGCCATTTTGAGCCTGTATACAAACCCACAAATGCTGATGCTCCAGATACTCAACTAGTCTAAAGAAGGCCAGTTTTATTGCTTCTTTAAATCAGGACAATAGTTTTCAGCTGTGCTATCATAATTGCAAAAGAGTTTTCTAATTTTCTAAAATTATAAACTTGGGTTAGCTAACACAACGTGCCATTGGAACACAGGAGTGATGGTTGCTGATAATGGGTTTTTGTACGCCTATGTAGATATTCCATATAAGAAAAATCGGCCGTTTCCAGCTACAATATTTACAACATTAACAATGTCTACACAGTATTTCTGATCAATTTTATTTTATTTTAAATGGACAAAAAAGGTGTGTTTCTTTCAAAAACAAGGACATTTCTAAGTGACCCCAAACTTTTGAACGGTAGTGTATATATTTATGGCACAAGACGCCTGTCTCAGTGGACTAATCCATTGTGGAGGCCGCAGGGATCACCAGTAGTACATTTACCGTTAATTCCCATACTTTCTATATCTGCAATGTTTGTTTGGTTGCGGTAATTTATGTTAATGCATTCAATATATTATTATTAGTCTTTTACCGTTCTCATTGTCGGAGTGGACTGCACAACCTAGGCTACACTTGTGAGGAACAAGTTTTGGTTTATTTCATTCCATTTAGGAGTTGTACATTTATTAATTGGAGTTTGTTTTTAGCACTCATGTCAATGTTGAGTAAGGACGCGCACCTGATTATAAATAGAATTAGGCCTAGGCTACCTGGTCTGCGTGCAAATATAGGCCTATAAAATGTGCCCATTTGGGGATCTGATAGTATTTCTGATTGTCTTAACTCAGCAACACTGTGGAACTTCTCTAAGTATTTTTTTCTTCATCTCAAACAGGATGTAAACAAAGTCTGTTTTTACATCCATTGAGAAAGACAAAAATTCCTCAACGTAGCCTATTTGAAAAATCTTTCCAGGTCTCTTTCTATAACCACTCACCGTGAAAGGTGAAAAAAAGTCATGCTCTTGTCATGACTCTCTCTCCTTGGTGAGGATCAAAAGGACCCATCAGCTAGGTAAATGTTTGAAGATTTTAGTTTTATAATGAGATAATGGTCTTTCATGTCTGATGCACACTAACTAAGCCACGCCCCTAATGAGGTCAGAGTTCGTGTCAACACGATGCAACCGCCTTTCAGGCCAGAGTGCTTAAAAGGACTCGCTGAGAATTTAAATACAGACCATAGAACGTGAGTACATGGTCCACATGTTGAAATGGTTAAAACTACAAGACCAGAAAATGGTAAGACCCTCTGAAATTCTCGACGAGTGACGAAGGTGAAGACTAGACCAAACATTCACAGTCTGCAGCTGGTGTGTAAAGTAGTCTAGGACAATTGACCAAAGACGGGAGGGAAGTACAGTTCCCTCTCACCACCGTGTGGTACACCTGAAGGATCCATCCTAAAAACACTCCAGAACTAATGAAGTCTACAACTGAGAAGGACATTGTGACTTCTGGTGGACAACCAGAGACTTACATCGATCTACTCCCCATAGACAGACCAAGTGGTTTCAACAGAGAGACGACAGAGAAAGACATCTAAGCGTAAATATGTTGCATTTCTAATCCGAATGAGCGGTTGTTAGGGTGCTAAATATTCATATTTACGGTGAGCGTAGTTTCCAAATGTATGTACGATAAGTCCACTCTCTTTGTCTCTCCCGCTCTTTATCTTTCCCACCCCCTTTCCATTGTGTAACAAGCAGTCATATCGGGTTAGTCCACTAGGGACTGTTTTCATTGCATTAAGTTAGTAATCAATAACCTATACTGTGTGTGTGTGTTTGTATTTCTGTGTGATTATTTAGTTAGTAAATAAATAATTAAGCCAATTTGTGTATCGCTGATTCATCACTTAGGTAAGGCTTTGTGCAGATTTACCAAGTCAACGATGTTCAGAATGAGACTGAGGTAATCACTAATAATTGACTGTTACTGTTGTAAGAGATATTTAAGTCTGGAGATAGTAACTCGTTAAAGAACTGCTATGGTGCCCCAAATTCCTAATGAGTTAATTGTTACATGATTAATCGAGTAATAATTCAATGTAGTAGGTAATTATTCGATAAATAGCAGTCATCACATTAATGATAGTAACGTCACAACACTCTGATCCGGTGGAAACGTCATAAAATAGGCCTATTTGATTACTTCTTGCGCAAATAGCCTACAGTTATGTCTGTCCGGAGCTCGCTGGACCGGGAAAATCTGA
This sequence comes from Salvelinus sp. IW2-2015, assembly GCF_002910315.2. Classification (NCBI taxonomy): domain Eukaryota; kingdom Metazoa; phylum Chordata; class Actinopteri; order Salmoniformes; family Salmonidae; genus Salvelinus; species Salvelinus sp. IW2-2015. The sequence continues at coordinate 4,930,330 of NC_036870.1, read as the reverse complement.
TGGCCCAGAATATTTTATACATTTTATACAATGTTTCAAGTTTGCTAGTGCAAATTCAGGCCAGACCCAAGATAATTGTTCATACAACGTTTAAGGTTTGTTGGTAGGATATTTATTTTTATCAGGATATTTTCTATCTGCAAGCTGCAATGTTTTTATTTGTTGACTTTATGTAGGCTATTTTTACATAGTTGACAATATAAATTACTTTTACAATTTTGATTAACTACATAATGCTTTTGAAATAAAGACTTTATTATAAATGAAATGAAACTGTTCCATGAAAATGTGCATATAAAAATCATAACAAGAAATGGTAAGATAAAATGGAAAATGTTGCCGACCCCTGGTGTAGGCTATTAGGAAACTTAACAGCAGGAGTGAAGGCCAGCAGCCAAATTTAAACCAAGCAATTGGTCGAAAGAACAGAAGACCCTAGGTTGACCAAGACTTTTTATATTTTTTTATTGGGGACACCCCTAGAACCATTTCCCTGTTTGACCGCTAGGTTTTATGGGTGTTATGACTCATACTGTGGTACTTTGTCTCATTTGTTGCAGAACCACACACAAATCCAACTTCTCAGTCTATTTTTCAGCGACCATATTGGAAATGACCACCAGGGGGCTAACAGACAAAATCTGTGATGGCAATTTAGGCAAAATTACTTATTTAGACATGCCCTAGCTGTGTGTGAAATTTGGTGGCTCTATTACAAAGTCCAACATTTTTTCCTGTAGCTGCTGGACTATGGTCAAAATGACCTCAATGTGACCCCCATGAAAGTCTTAAGAGTATTTTGTTATCAGAAATATTGTCTATATTATCAGTGGGGTTTATTTAGTGGGTTTATAACAATGACTTTGTAATGTTATATTGTTTGGAATGATTTTACCCTAACAGGAAATCTGAATTGACTGATAGGCTTCCCAGACTGCCTGCAATATTTAAAATGTTCCTTAATGTAGCTAGTATTAGTGTACCAAGTTTGATACTTGTATCCTAAAATGTAACAATTATTTAATCTATCCGCTGGACTATAATTGACTGTGTACTGTACACTGATATAAGTAGCAAGAGTGCCCCCTGGTGTTGTTTGTGGAAGAGAATGTGGCATACTAGTCTGCTAAAGTTGATTGTGTAAAATGTATACTAACTTAATTTTGGGGTAATCAGACAATGCAACTTGCATGCATCAGCAGGTCAACACTAAACTTTCAACTTTCCCTCCAAAACATTGACAAATTGGTAACGCCCACCGTAATCCTTCAAAGTCTAAAACACTTATGGCTGCAGTCTTTTTTTAAGGCACAGCTCAAAACAGTGCTGTTCAGAAAAGCTTTCAATTATTATTATTATTATTATTATTATTATTATCATCATCATCAAACCCATAGTGGAATATTGCATAATGATATCAGAATGGAATCGTTGTAAATAAAAAATAATACATTATGCAAGTGTGGGCAAAATATAGCCAGTTTCATGTAACCAATAACGAAATATATTACTGAAAATAAATTAATATAGGTGGCACTAATGTGTTGCAAAGGAAGATGGTGCCTAGGCTTGGGAAGATATTACGAGCGGTGAGCATAGGACGTGTTTTCTTACCTCTTAGAGCTGTCCGAACTCTGTTCAAGCATATCCATGAAGGTTACAGTTTAAAGTATGATATTCAGCGACACTGAAATGCGGAGATGGAAGTACTGATCACTCGAGTCCCAGGATCCTTAGTTTAGTGATGCGCTTTGAGGGTACGCAAATAGGAGTGGGTCTAGGGTTTCTGGGATAATGGTGTTGATGTGAGCCATTACCTGCCTTTCAAAGCACTTCATGGCTACGGACGTGAGTGCTACAGGTCTGTAGTCATTTAGGCAGGTTGCCTTAGTGTTCTTGGGCACAGGGACTATGGTGGTCTGCTTGAAACATGTTGGTATTACAGACTCAATCAGGGACATGTTGAAAATGTCAGTGAAGACACCTGCCAGTTGGCAGCACATGCCCGGAGCACACATCCTGGTAATCCGTCTGGCCCCGCAGCCTTGTGTATGTTGACCTGTTTAAAGGTCTTACTCACGTCGGCTACGGAGAGCGTGATCACACAGTTGTCCGAAACAGCTGCCTCCGTGTTGCTTGCCTCGAAGCGAGCATAGAAGTGATTTAGCTCGTCTGGTAGGCTCGTGCCACTGGAACAGCATTGATTTGAGAGACACACTACTTCGAACAGTACCAGCAGTGGTTACCTTATCTAGGATAGGGGGCAGCATTTTCACGTTTGGATGAAAAGCATACCCAAATTCAACTGCCAGCTACTCATCCCCAGAAGATAAGATATGCATAATATTAGTAGATTTTGATAGAAAACACTCTGACGTTTCTAAAACGGTTTGAATCATGTCTGTGAGTATATTAAAACTTATTTAGCAGGCGAAACCCCGAGGACAAACCATACAGATTTGTTTTTTTGAGGTCACTCTCTTTTCAAGGGGTTTCATTGGGAATCCAGATTTCTAAGGGACCTTCTTGCAGTTCCTACCGCTTCCACTGTATGTCAACAGTCTCTAGAAATTGGTTGAGGTTTTTCCTTTGTGTAATGAAGAAGTACGGCCATCCAGAACGAGGGTAACTTAAAGTGTACTGTTAGATAGAGGCGCGTGACCAGAAAGCTAGCTACAGTTTGTTTTCCTCCTGTATTGAACACAGATCATCCCGTCTTAAATTTTATTGATTATTTACGTAAAAAAAGACCTAAAGTTGTATTACAAAAGTAGTTTGAAATGTTTTGGCAACGTTTACAGGTAACTTTTGAGATATTTTGTAGTCACGTTGTACAAATTGGAACCGGTGTTTTTCTGGAACAAACGCGCCAAATAAATTGACATTTTGGATATATATCGACGGAATTAATCAAACAAAAGGACATTTTGTGATGTTTATGGGACATATTGGAGTGCCAATAACAGAAGCTCATCAAAGGTAAGGCATGAATTATATTTTTATTTCTGCGTTTTGTGTCGCGCCTGCAGGGTTGAAATATGCTTCTCTCTCTGTTTACTATGGTGCTATCCTCAGATAATAGCATTGTAGGCTTTTCGGCGAAAGCAAATTTGAAATCTGACATGTTGGCTGGATTCACAACAAGTGTAGCTTTAATTTGCTGTATAGCATGTGTGATTTCATGAAAGTTTGATTTTTATAGTAATTTATTTGAATTTGGCGCTCTGCATTTTTACTGGCTTTTGGACGCTAGCGTCCCACATATCCCAGAGAGGTTGGGATCGTCATGTCTCTCCTTGGGGGGTGCATAGTTTTCACGTGAAGTGAGGTCCAACTGCATAATGGGTGAGTAAAGACACCATGACACAGGAAGCGGAGCTAGAGAGAGACCAGATTCCACTGTAAGACATACAGATGGGTGGGGTCTGGGAACTACTATAAACATCATAGTTGGGTTTGGGGTTTAGCTGCTTTATGGGTTAATGGATCATATGATAGAGGATAGAGGGGTAATTGTACTGTGAACAAAATGTTGAAGGCATTGATGTAAAAGTAGATACAGTGCTGAGTTCCCTCAAGAGGATGGAACGTGGATTAGGGATACGCACTTGCATATCAGGTGTCGTGCCTATCAGGTGAAATGGAGAAGATGGAGAACAAAGTGAAAATGACATGACTTGGGAACACCTCTCGGAACCTGGGGCCTAAAGGGGAAGACTGGGTGAAAGCATGAGGAAGCTTTTTAGAGCTTTCATTTTTGTGGAACCCAGCAGGAAATTATCTTGGAGGCATAGAGTCAGGTGAAGAGAGAGTGGGAATTGTCATGGTTTCAGACTTTGGTTTTCATGCTTATATAAATATGCATAGCTTATCACATTGTTAATACTGTTGTTTTATGTTTTTTTGTTGCTTTCCAAGTCTTGTGCTATCACTCTCTTAGGAAAGTGGAGAAGGGGAAAGTGGAGAATGTCACGCGGGACTAGGTGGGTGAAGGAATCAGACGCAGAGAGTTCCAATTGCGAAAAGTGCTCCTTTACTATAGCACACAAAAAATGAATAAGCCCAAACATATAGGGCGCAGCGAACAACTTGAATAACCCAAAAACACAGGGTGCCAAGTAATAGAAAAATAAATACGGTGGGACCAACTACCTAAACCACACACACGTAACATAAAGACAATCCCGCACAAAACAAGGGCGGGTCAGCACGCAGATCATTTATAGTTGTGCACGATCTCAGGTTGGAGCCGAAACAGAGAGAACTACAGAGATTTATAAGGTTTGCGGTACTATAAGTCTTGACACAACAAACAGAGCATAATAACTCGCAAGACGAAAATTACGCCGCGTGAGTTTCTATTTAACGGACGCCACCGGAGGAGCGTATTTTATATCTCTTCTCTTATGATTCTACCACTCCGATAGTAATTTGTGTAACCCCAAGTATTATTCTTATCGCCACCGTGTTGCGGACTCTCGTTAGAGATAGGAGAGAGATATCGCACGGCTGCTCCACGCAGAGTTTACTCGCTGGCGATCACAGCGCAGCGTAGATGGATAGTACACAATTATATCTTTGTAAAAACTGATAGATTGTTATGAATAAAGCGGTGACCGCGAAGATAGAGAGAAACACATCCCAAAGAAGTTCTGTTTTTCGCTCTATAAGAAGTACACACCCAAAACCGCACCCGAGATAGACAAAAGTCAAGTGAGTTGACTCACATATTCACGTCTCGCCCCGATGCAAGGTCTCGGAGATCTCTATCTGAAAAGTTCGCACTCTCGCCGCCACCATGTATTGTTATTATATATAGGATCATCTTCCACGACTCGCCTGTCGCTACTTCTCTATTATAGAGAGCACGCTCACGCTCCTAAATAAGAGATATAATAACCCGCAGGCTCTCTCCCAGTACACACCAGATAATTTAAGCGCACTCGCTCAGGTCCAGTTATTATTGCATTAGAGAAACCGCGCGCAGAGAGTGTTCACTTCTTTCTCTTGTCTCGGCTCCCGCCGATGGAGAAAAGGTAGTCGGTGATTACAAGCCGAAATAACACTTACCGCCCACTCGACACGCGCGCGCTAGATATCGTCTCTTATATTCTACTTAATATTATTTATATACAAAGTAAGGTCGCACTCGCGCGCACGCGCCGCAAATGTACCCCTGTCCAGTGATTCAGCTAACAGTATAGTACTCCATGAGTGCGCGTACTGTCTCGGCTCCTGAGGGAACCAAAGGATACACGTGACTCCTAGGAAGTGCAGCGTTCTCCAGGAGGTTTATCGCGCAGTGTCTCGACGATGGGGTGGTATGATTGGGAACGAAAAATCGGCATATTCAGAGGGAATGCGCACGGTGGAACCTGGTCGGACTCTCCACCGTAGTCGCACCAACGGCAACACCTATACACCTGCCTGAACACTCCTCTGACCACCACTTAAAGAGCCCCCTGGCCAGGAAATCACCGGGTGTGCTGAGCTAGCCAGGAATTCCCAACACCACTGGAAACGCAGGTGAGTCGATAAAGGAACAGACTAGTCTGCTCTTATGACTACTCCGCGTACCATGTCCAGTGGTACCGTGCCTCCCTGACCATTCCGTACCTAATGGTCGGCTACTAAGGAGTGCACGGGGAAAGGTAGGTTAACGACACACAAGGGGAATCCCTAGCTTTAACGCGAGCCCCCGATCTATGAAATTCCCAGCTGCGCTGAATCGACTAGCGCCTTATGCTGTAGAGAGGGAGAAAACCCGGGAAAGAGGTTAACACATACATATGACCGACAGGAAGCTCTGGGTAAGTCTGGTGCTGACTCACCTGGGGTGATCGAGTAGTGCTCCGCCTGCCCTCCCGACTCCCAGACGAGTTCCTCCAGCACCGGTCGGCCGTGTGCCCTCGCGACCACAATTGGTGCAGGAGGACACTCCTCCTCCGGTCCCACTCGACGCTGACCCCCCTCATCCATAGGGATAGGAGCAGGAGGGCTGGGAGGTGGAAACGACAGGACCTGTTCCGAACTCCGCGGGCAACCAGCAGGTTGTCGAGACGGATGGCCATGTCAATAAGTTCATCCAGCGTAAGGGTGGTGTCCGCACACGCTAGCTCCCTGCGGACGTCCTCGCTAAGGCTACATCGGAAATGGTCTATTAAGGCCCTGTCGTTCCACCCTGCTCCTGCGGCCAAGGTCCTGAACTCCAGGGCAAAGTCCTGTGCGCTCCTCGTCTCCTGACGCAGGTGGAACAGCCGTTCACCCGCCGCACGACCCTCTGGTGGGTGGTCAAACACAGCTCGGAATCTGCGGGTGAACTCATGGTAATGATCCCTCGCCGAGTCTGGGCCATTCCACACTGCGTTGGCCCACTCGAGAGCTCGTCCAGTCAAACAGGAGACGAGGGCGCTCACGCTCTCCTCTTCGGAGGGAGTAGGACGACGGTTGCCAGGTAAAGTTCCAGTTGGAGAAGGAAACCCTGACACCCAGCCACCGTTCCATCATACTCCCGGTGGGAGCGTCAGCCGAAGAGCCCCGGAGCTGGATGCGGTAGCAGGAACAGGAGGTGCTGGAGTAGGGGGTGCTGGAGATGAGGTGGGAAGGCCACTCCTCTCCATCGATCCATCCTCTCCATCATTTGGTCCATAGCTGAACCAATCCTGTGGAGAACACTGGTATGATGGAGGACCTTCCTCCATCGATGGGAGAGGAGATGCGGCTGCTCCTGCTGATTCCATAAGTGGTGCGGGATTCTGTCACGCGGACTAGGTGGGTGAAGGAATCAGACGCAGAGAGTTCCAATTGCGAAAAGTGCTCCTTTACTATTGCACGATCGTCAATGGAGAGAGAGAGACCAAGGGCGCAGCGTGTGGAAAATACATCTTCTCTTTATTAGAAGAAGGACAACGGAACAAAACAACAAAACAGACGAACGTGAAGCTATCAAAGACTAAGTCGAAACAACTGCAACACAGACACAGACATAGACACATACCACAAATGCATGATGCCTATGGCTGCCTTAAATATGGCTCCCAATCAGAGACAAATGAAAGACATCTGTCTCTGATTGAGAACCACTCAGGCAACCATAGACATCCTAGAAAATTCACTCACCAATAGACATACCTAGAAACATTCACTCAACACAAACCCATACACTAAACCCAACACCCCCTTTACCATATAACCACCTAAAACACAAACATTCCCATGTCACACCTGACCTAACTACAATAAAAAAGAAAACAAAGAATACTAAGGCAGGGCGTGACAACTATAGCACACAAAAAAATGAATAAGCCCAAACATATAGGGCGCAGCGAACAACTTGAATAAACCCAAAAACACAGGGTGCCAAGTAATAGAAAAATAAATACACCACTACCTAAACCACACACACGTAACATAAAGACAATCCCGCACAAAACAAGGGCTATCTACTACATATAGGGAAGCTCATTAACCGAAAACAGAAACACAGGTGAAACTAATAAGACACAACAAACAGACAAACGAAAAAGGGATCGGTGGCGGCTAGTGGGACGGTGACGACGACCGCCGAGCACCGCCCGAACAGGCAGGGGAGCCAACTTCGGCGGAAGTCGTGACAGAGAAGCCAAAGCCGCTCCATCTGACATATAACAAGACCACAGATTCAGCTGGAATGGCATTTTGTTATGTGATGATAGATGGGAATACAATTGTGTGATCATAGTATAGAGGCCATAAGTCTCTGAATTTGTACACCTCGCGGTGACTGGTTGTTCATTTGTTTGTTTGTTTAATTCATGTTTTATAATCTTTTTTTTTTTTTTCATCTTTTATTATCATTGTTTATACATTTAAGTAATTTCCAAGTTTATGTAAAGTGAACATTAGGATGCTATTGTTCAAGAGGAAGGACTGTTGGAATCGGCTAAACTTTGAACATTGAGATAATAAATAAATGATAGAGACAAAGCCTTGAAAATAAAGAGTTTGTAAAAAGCCAGAAGGCTTTGGAATGTGTTTGATGGAGGAGAGGAGAGTGATGTGTTGATATAGGGAAGACAGATGGATATCTGTGGATTAGGAGTTGAGGGGTTGAGGTCAGTTCCCCTTAAGGGAGTAATCAGGGTTGGTATCTGGTTACCTTCTTTCCTGTGGAGCCATAAACTATAAGGAGGAGTGTCTTAAGTAGGATGCATATAAACTGTGATGTCTGAAATGTTTGGCGGTCTGATTTCAGCTGTACAGAACCTTTGGGAAAGATTAAACTTGGTTGAAGCTTCTCTAGTGTCCGTGAGTTATTTACTCTGAAAAATCAGAACCTAACAATACTAAACTCAGCCAAAAAAGAAACGTCCTCACTGTCAGCTGCGTTTCTTTTCTGCAAACTTAACATGCGTCAATATTTGTATGAACATAACAAGATTCAACAACTGAGACATAAACTGAACAAGTTCCACAGACATGTGACTAACAGAAATGGAATAATGTGGCCATGAAAAAAGGGGGGGTCAAAATCAAAAGTAACAGTCAGTATTCGCTGTGGCCACCAGCTGCATTAAGTACTGCAGTGCATCTCCTCCTCATGGACTGCACCGGATTTGCCAGCTCTTGCAGTGAGATGTTACCCCACTCTTCCACCAAGGCAAATGCAAGTTCCCGGACATTTCTGGGGGGAATGGCCCTAGCCCTCACCCTCCGATCCAACAGGTCCCAGATGTGCTCAATGGGATTGAGATCTGGGCTCTTCGCTGGCCATGGCAGAACACAGACATTCCTGTCTTGCAGGAAATCACGCACAGAACGAGCAGTATGGCTGGTGGCATTGTCATGCTGGAGGGTCATGTCAGGATGAGCCTGCAGGAATGGTACCACATGAGGGAGGAAGATGTCTTCCCTCTAATGCACAGCGTTGAGATTGCCTGCAATGACAACAAGCTCAGTCCGATGATGCTGTGACACACCACCATAGACCATAACGGACCCAGCTCCAGAGTACAAGCCTCGGTGTAACGTTCATTCCTTCGACGATAAACGCGACACGAACCATCACCCCTGGTGAGACAAAACCGCGACTCATCAGTGAAGAGCACTTTTTGCAAGTCCTGTCTGGTCCAGCAACGGTGGGTTTGTGCCCATGGGTGACGTTGTTGCTGGTGAGAACCTGCCTTACAACAGGCCTACAGACCTACAAGCCCTCAGTCCAGCCTCTCTCAGCCTATTGCAGACAGTCTGAGCACTGATGGAGGGATTGTGCATTCCTGGTGTATCTCGGGCAGTTGTTGTCGCCATCCTGTACCTGTCCCGCAGGTGTGATGCTCGGATGCACCTGTATGATCTTGTGCAGGTGTTGTTACACGTGGTCTGCCACTATGAGGACGATCAGCTGTCCGTCCTGTCTCCCTGTAGCGCTGTCTTAGGCGTCTCACAGTACGGACATTGCAATTTATTGCCCTGGCCACATCTGCAGTCCTCATGCCTCCTTGCAGCATGCCTCAGGCACGTTCACGCAGATGAGCAGGGACCCTGGGCATCTTTCTTTTGGTGTTTTTCAGAGTCAGTAGAAAGGCCTCTTTAGTGTCCTAAGTTTTCATAACTGACCTTAATTGCCTACCGTCTGTAAGCTATTAGTGTCTTAACAAGCCGTCCCACAGGTGCATGTCATTAATTGTTTATGGTTCAATTGAACATGGGAAACAGTGTTTAAACCACACATGAAGATCTGGTGAATATATTTTGGACTACGAATTATCTTTGAAAGAAGGGTCCTGAAAAGGGACGTTTCTTTTTTTTGCTAGTTTATGTCTCAATTGCAAAGGTACTGTCCTTGCTTGATAAAAACTAAATTTTGGGGCAAGTATTGAGAAAACATAAGGAACATTATTTGTTGAATACAGAGGTTCAAACTGCGGTGTGCCTTATGCTATTAGCTGGACCAAAATGTTTCCATTGGGACGGCTATCCCACATATACTATATGCTGTCTTCAGGTTGCGAGGAGCAGAGCAGCACAAGATGGTCTCCAGCTCCCTGACTGCCATAAGAAGTCAGCCATACTTCCGTGGACGCTACCACATCTGCGGGGACGTTTTGTGCCTCTTGCCATGCATAAAAGTACCAGCACGACCTACCTCAGTTCCCCAATACTGACTGTGTGTACCACTGTAGTGGTGCCCAGTGATATACAGTAGTGGAAAAAAACACTACTCATCGTGAAAAGTGATTAGTAACGCCCCCATTTACGCGTTTACCCTCCGCTAAACCACTGGTGCCAACTGATATAGAAAGGGCTGGGTAGTACACTTGGTTTTGAGAGGTTATCAACATCAGTGGATATATTATGAATTTGTTGGAGATGTTTTTAACAATGGCAAGATAATGTACAGTGGGGACAAGTATTTGGATACACTGCCGATTTTGCAGGTTTCCTACTTACAAAGCATGTAAAGGTCTGTAAATCCAGAAAATCACTTTGTAGATTTTTAAGTAATTAATTTGCATTTTATTGTGAGACAAAGTATTTGATACATCAGAAAAGCAGAAACTTAATATGGTACAGAAACCTTTGTTTGCAATTACAGAGAATCCGTTTCCTGTAGTTCTTACACTAGGTTTGCACACACTGCAGCAGGGATTTTGGCCCACTCCTCATACAGATCTTCTCCAGATCCTTCAGGTTTCGGGCTGTCGCTGGGCAATACGGACTTTCAGCTCCTCCAAAGATTTTCTATTGGTTCAGCGTCGAGACTGGTACGCAACTCCAGGACCTTGAGATGCTTCTTACGGAGCCACTCCTTAGTTGCCATGGCTGTGTGTTTCGTGTCCGTTGTAGCATGCGGAGACCAGCCACGACCCATCTAATGCTCTTACTGAGGGAAGGAGGTTGTTGGCCAAATCTCGCGATACATGGCCCCATCCATCCTCCCCCAATACGGTGCAGTCGTCCTGTCCCTTTGCAGAAAAGCATCCCCAATGATGTTTCCACCTCCATGCTTCACGGTTGGGATGGTGTTCTGGGTTGTACTCATACTTCTTCTTCCTCCAAACACAGGCGAGTGGAGTTAGACCAAAAAGCTCTATTTTTGTCTCATAAGACCACATGACCTTCTCCCATTCCTCCTCTGGATCATCCAGATGTCATTGGCAAACTTCAGACGGGCCTGGACATGCGCTGCCTTAGCAGGGGGACCCTCGGTGCGCGCAGGATTTAATCCATGACGGCGTAGTGTGTCTAATGGTTTCTTTGAGACTGCGTCCAGACTCTTCAGGTCATGTGACCAGTCCCTGCGTTAGTCTGGGTGATCATCGCCGTTCCTCCATGATCATTGATGCGCCACGAGGTGAAATCTTGCATGGAGCCCCAGACCGAGGGTGATTGACCGTCATCTTGAACTTCTTCCATTTTCTAATAATTGCGCTAACAGTTGTTTCCTTCTCACCAAGCTGCTTGCCTATTGTCCTGTAGCCCATCCCAGCCTTGTGCAGGTCTACAATTTTATCCCTGATGTCCTTACACAGCTCTCTGGTCTTGGCCATTGTGGAGAGGTTGGAATCTGTTTGATTGAGTGTGTGGACAGGTGTCTTTTATACAGGTAACAAGTTCAAACAGGTGCAGTTAATACAGATAATGAGTGGAGAACAGGAGGGCTTCTAAAAGAAAAACTAACAGGTCTGTGAGAGCCGGAATTCTTACTGGTTGGTAGGTGATCAAATACTTATGTCATGCAATAAAATGCAAATTAATTATTTAAAAATCATACAATGTGATTTTCTGGATTTTTGTTTTAGATTCCGTCTCTCACAGTTGAAGTGTACCTATGATAAAAATTACAGACCTCTACATGCTTTGTAAGTAGGAAAACCTGCAAAATCGGCAGTGTATCAAATACTTGTTCTCCCCACTGTATGTGAACCCTTTGGAATTAACAGGATTTCTGTATAAACTGGTCATGAAATGGATCTGATCTCCATCTAAGTCGCAACAATAGACAAACATAGTCTGCTTAAACTAATAACACACAAACAATTATGTTTTCATGTCTTTATTGAACACACCGTGGGAGCGTTACTTTACTCACAGTGCAGGGTTGGAAAGGTATGTGAACCCTTGGATTTAAATAACTGGTTAACCCTCATTTGGCAGCAATAACCTTACCCAAATGTTTTCTGTAGTTGCGGATCAGACCTGCACAGCGGTCAGGAGGAATTTTGGACCATTCCTCTTTACAAAACTGTTTCAGTTTAGCAATATTCTTGTGATGTCTGGTGTGAACTGCTCTCTTGAGGTCATGCCACAGCATCTCAAACGGGTTGAGGTCAGGACTCTGACTGGGCCACTCCAGAAGGTGTATTTTCTTCTGTTGAAGCCATTCTGTTGTTGATTTACTACTGTGTTTTTGGTCGTTGTCCTGTTGCATCACCCAACATCTGTTGAGCTTCAGTTGGCGGACAGATAGCCTAACATTCTCCTGCAAAATGTCTTGATAAACCTGGGAATTCATTTTTTCTGTCGATGATAGCAAGCTGTCCAGCCCTGAGGCAGCAAAACAGCCCAAACCATGATGCTCCCTCCACCATACTTTACAGTTGGGATGAGGTTTTGATGTTGGTGTGCTGTGCTGTACCTTTTTTTCTCCACATAGTGTTGGGTGTTCTTTCCAAACAACTTAACTTTTGTTTCATCTGTCTACAGAATATTATGCCAGTAGCGCTGTGGAACATCCAGGTGCTCTTTTACGAACTTCAGACGTGCAGCAATGTTTTTTTTTGGACAGCAGTGGCTTCTTCCGTAGTGTCCTCCCATGAACACCATTCTTGTTTAGTGTTTTACGTATCGTAGACTCGTCAACAGAGATGTTAGCGTGTTCCAGAGATTTCTGTAAGTCTTTAGCTGACACTCTCGGATTCTTCTTAACCTCATTGAGAATTCTGCACTGTGCTCTTGCAGTCATCTTTGCAGGACGGCCACTCCTAGGGAGAGTAGCAACAGTGCTGAACTTTCTCCATGTATAGACAATTTGTCTTACTGTGGACTGATAAACATCAAGGCTTTTAGAGATACTTTTGTAACCCTTTCTAGCTTTATGCAAGTCAACAATTCTTCATCTTAGGTTTTCTAAGATCTCTTTAGTTTGAGGCATTGTTCACATCAGGCAATGGTTCTTGTGAATAGCAAACTCAAATTCTGTGACTGTTTTTTATTTGGCAGGGCAGCTCTAACCATCATCTCCAATCTTGTTTCATTGATTGGACTACAGGTTAGCTGACTCCTGATTCCAATTAGCCTTTGGAGAAGTAATTAGCCTAGGGGTTCACATATTTTTCCCCAACCTACACTGTGATTGTTTAAATGATGTATTCAATATAGTAAAAATACAATAATTTGTGTGTTATTAGTTTAAGCAGACTGTTTGTCTATTGTTGTCATTAGATGAAAACCAGATCAAATTTCATGACCAATTTATACAGAAATCCAGGTAATTCCAAAGGGTTCACATACTTTTTCTTACCACTGTATATATTGTTTGCAGGAAAGGTTAAACCTACAATGATGGGTATTTTGCTGTAGCAGTTTGATTGAAATGTTTTGGCGTTCTTATGGACAGCTGTAATTGCACTCTGATTGTTATTTAAATAATGAAAATTAAAAGTTCAATATTAAAAATGGCCAATCTTCACTTAATTAATTGTATGATTTTATTTGTCATTATAATCACATAATTACATTGTAAGCCTATGTCTTCATTACATTTACATTTAGCAAGACCAAATGAACTGAGAAGAAGACATCATAGTCACATTATATTAGAAATACCTTTTGAAGTTTAGTACATTTCATGACGATTGTGCATCATTTATAAGACATACAACAGATGGAGTGGATGGATTGATTTATGTTTTTTGTAATCGCTTTGGTGCTATTTTCACAAGCATGTGGCAAATTTTCCATACTTAAGTACAAGACTTTAAACTGACAACGCATGTAATACCCCCTATCTTATGTTCAGAACCTTTGATTGTGCATTCATTGGGGTCTTTCACCCCTGAGTCATTCATGCAAAATCGAAGTTTTCTGTGAAATACTATGAAATACTAATACTTGTTTAGTCAGCAATACCTCAGATAATGCTCATTATTTAGTCATTTTAACTACCATTAAATCCATTAGCAAATAATACAAGATACAAATGTCAAAATAGTTATTTTTAAGGTGATGAATAGAGGGAAATGGTAAATATGATTTTCCATGCAGTTTGCCTCTAACTTGACATGTACAATTTAAAAAATATATTTTGATCCAATGGCAGGTTGTGAGTATGTTGAGAAATATGTCAGTCTTACAGTATCATGACCCTTATACAATACATACACTACATGACCAAAGGTATGTGGACACCTGCTCGTCAAACATCTCATTGCAAAATCATTTGCATTAATATGGAGTTTGTCCCCACTTTGCTGCTATAACAGCCTCCACTAGTGAGGTCTGGCAACTGATGTTGGGCGATTAGGCCTGGCTCGCAGTCAGCGTTCCAATTCATCCAAAAGATGTTCGATGAGGTTGAGGTCAGGGCTCTGTGCAGGTCAGTGAAGTTCTTCCACACCGATCTCAACAAACCATTTTCTGTATGGACCTTGCTTTGTGCACAGGGGCATTGTCATGCTAAAACAGGAAAGGGCCTTCCCCAAACTGTTGCCACAAAGTTGGAAGCACAGAATGCTCTAGAATGGCATTGCATGCTGTAGCGTTAAGATTTCCCTTCACTGGAACTATGGGCCTAGCCCGAACCATGAAAAACAGCCCCAGACCATTATTCCTAGACCACCAAACTTTACAGTTGGCACTATGCATTGGAGCAGGTAGAGTTCTCCTGGTATCCGCCAAACCCAGATTAGTCCGTCGGACTGCCAGATGGTGAAGCGTGATTCATCACTCCAGAGAACGTTTTTCCACTGCTCCAGAGTCCAATGGCGGCGAGCTTTACACCACTCCAGCCAACGCTTGGCATTGCGCATGGTGATCTTAGGCTTGCGTGTGGCTGTTTAGCCATGTAAACCCTTTTCATGAAGCTCCCGACAAACAGTTATTGTGCTGACGTTGCTTCAAGATGCAGTTTGGAACTTGGTAGTGAGTGTTGCAAACGAGGACAGACGATTTCTACGCACTACGCGCTTCAGCACTTGCTGGTCCCATTCTGTGAGCTTCAGTAAGGCTATTCTACGCCAATATTTGTCTATGGCGATTTCATGGCTGTGTGCTTGATTTTTATACATCTGACAGCATAGGGTGTGGCTGAAATGTCCGAATCCACTAATTTGAAGGGGTGTCCACATACTTTTGTATAGATAATGTACGTAGGACAAATCATCAGAAATAGGGGTATTGTAAAGCAGTTGGCTGTTGTAAAAACATAGCACTGCCCCATGCAACATTGCGCAGGATCACCTTTTCTACGGGACTTGTCAACTGATACAGTATCACCTCTCTGCTTGAAATTCATCAGCTTACAATGTCGCAATGGAATTCCGATAATGAGTGGAATCTATTGTTATATTACAACCCAGACCTATGTATTTCAACAGTGCATTGTACACTGCAGTATAATTCCAGATGGTAGAACATACACACCCGTTCAAAAGTTTGGGGTCACTTAGAAATGTCCTTGTTTTTGAAAGAAAAGCACCGTTTTTGTCCATTTTTTGAATAACATCAGAAATACAGTGTAGACATTGTTAATGTTGTAAATGACTATTGTAGCTGGAAATGGCTGATTAAAAAATAATAATAATTGAACCAACAAATGCTGATGCTCCAGATACTGAACTAGTCTAAAGAAGGCCAGTTTTATTGCTTCTTTAATCAGAACAACAGTTTTCAGCTGTGCTAACATAGTTGCAAACGGGTTTTCTAATTATCAATTAGCCTTTTAAAATGATACACTTGGATTAGCTAACACAACGTGCCATTGGAACACAGGAGTGATGGTTGCTGATAAATGGGCCTCTGTACGCCTATGTAGATATTCCATAAAAAATCTGTCGTTTCCAGCTACCAATAGTCATTAACAACATTAACAACGTCTACACTGTATTTCTGATCAATTTTATATTTTATTGGACAAAAAGAAAGCTTTTCTTTCAAAAACAAGGACAATTCTAAGTGACCCCAAACTTTTGAACGGTGGTGTACATCTAGTGACTCTTTTCGATTTTTTCCTATTGAAGCACACTGGCTGATGGAAAAATTACGATGTAGTATTTACAGCCATATCCATATATGATTTGGTTTACCTTCCACCATAAATTGATGTCAAATTGATACATTTTATATATAATTTTTCAGTGTTCAGCAGTTATCAAACTACATACGTTAACTAGGCACTACATAATTGTGTTTCATTATTTATCCATTTTGAGCAGTATGATTAAGTGGTAGTTAATTGTGTTGTTAACAAATGACAAGAAAATCATATCAACAGCAAAGTGAATATTGCCATTTTGAAAAAGGGTTACTTAGATTGAATATGTACACAAATTGAAAGAGTGATTTGGTGCAGTGAACTAGTGACTTTGAATTTGTTTGTTGTACTCAGTCAATTGGAAATGTGCTTAGAGTTTTGAAACATGATTTTTGTGATTAGAGTTGTGAAAATGTACCACATACTTGTGAAAATTGCACCCAAGTGGGGGGGGGGGGGCAGATGAAATACAGTGTGTGATAAAGTGATCTTGATAGCCATTCAATCAGATTAATTCTCTCACAATACCTCTTAATATAAATGTACATACACTTTAGAGACCGATCATTACAACCGAAAAAAAATACCTTGATGCAGGATACACAATGATTAATTAGTTGAATTAGAAACATGCTTGTGTGTGTAATGCATACAGAGGTGCAGGCATAGCTGCGGGAAGTAGGGGTGCAGCACCCCTGAAAAACCATAATTTAAAAAAAGAAATGTAAAAGAAAATATATATATATTTTTCTCACAAAAGTAGTGTGTATTAGCTGACCGATATCCACCTCATTTTCGAACACTTTTAAAACACAGTAGCCAGAGACTATGGATACAACTTCCTCCATGCTCATGCATTAGCATAATTCATATGTGCACCACTAGAAATCCCTGCATTTAATAGTAGGTTTCTGTTAGCTGATACATAATGACAAAATACACCATATTACTGTCCTGCTAATGTGCCTGGACTTTGTAGGCTAAACTGCCTTGGTAAAAAACAGAACTGATCCAAATGGTTGCCCAATCAGGCAACCTAGATGCACTTATTTCAACATGAATATGCATTCTAAATGCCATGTTTTGAGCGGTTATTCAAATGACAGCCTATTCACTGCCGTTTACAGCCTAGACTAGAGTTTGCACTCACTTGAAAACACTAACATTCTTCATTACATTGTGTTGTTGTAGCCTATGTAGGATACATTGCTTGTCCCTAAAAAACATGAAACAATAGGGCATATTTTCGAGCATCGTACCTGGTGACGAGCATCATACCTGGAGACGAGCATCGTACCTGGGGACTGGGAGGGAGCGCGCACATAATGTAAACTACCTATGCTTTATTTGAATGATACACTTTTTTTCCTCCTTTGACTGGATATATGCACTGCAGTATTAAGCCTAACATTGGGCTTATGAATTATGGTCGAATATGCATACGCTTCTAACTTAGGCTATGTTTTACATGTCGAGCCTGTCTGTCTTCATTGTTCTGTTGCCTCTCCTCTGTCACGGCTATTCCTTTGAAATTTTGTGGAGTCCCAGTAAAAGCCAAAAGCTTGTTGAACACTTGTTTCAACTTATTTTCATTCACCTACTAATAACCTATTGGAGGAGAGATGCATGCTTGCTCGTGCTTGCTGAATGTAAAATATGCTACAGCATTAACGGGCGGGGAGTTGGAAAGGAGAAGTCCATATTTTCTTATAGTATGCCTAGGCCTATCTTAACACTGGGCTACATCCTGACAAAATAGTCCTACACCATATGAGTGGCCTGCTAATGTATCTTTCTGGACCTTATACACTGTTGAGGATAGACCCAAATTGATCCAAATGGTTGTATAATCAGGCCTACGCTGTTGACCTATGCAGTTATTTCGGCATGTGTGAGCGGTTATTCAAATTAGCCTACATCACTGCAGTTTACAGCCTATGGGCAATTATTGCGTATTCACTGGATAACAATAATTAATTCCTCATTGCACTGTGTTGTTGTAGGCCAGGTATAATTGTCTGCAGGAACGCACTCCAGATCTGCCATATCATAATCTGTTAATTTATTTTTCGCGCACTTTGACAGGTAACTATTTAGCCTGTAGTTTAATATTTAGCTAGTGAATGGCCTAATATCTAATATTTAGCTTCTTATTCCGGCTAAACATCAATAGCTTCTCTTCCAGTTGTTCCCGTGCGCAACAGGCTATACGCCGCAAGCCTCTCCGAAATAGGCCATTTCCTCTTCGTGTGAAATCCCATCGAAAGTTATAGTCTACAAAAGCTATAGATGTTTATTTTGAGGATTTTTTTTTAAATATTAGCCCTAATAGCCTATTTGGTTGAAAGAAGCAGGCTTGCTCCTGCTAATTGCTGAATGTAAAACAGGCCTACAACAGCATAGAAAATGCATGTCGAGGAAAGTTGAGGGAAAGTGCATTGGTGTGATCACTTTAGGCCAGTTATGATAACATTGTTGCACAGAACATACAGAGATGAGCACAGTGAAAAAGAACACCCAAAGGAATTGACAACCATTCGAAAAATGGAAATCACTTGCAGACCACTTGAGCAAAAAGGCAATGGCATGCAGTACAATATGTGCAGGCTAAATGGCATTTGTTGTTGAATTGCAACATTTAGATACAAGTTACTGTATCATTTTTCACTGGACCTACATGTACATTGAAGTAGCCTATCTGTGAGTTGGAGACCTCACGAATGGTCTTGTGTTACCACCTTATTAACAGGCAGCCTGCAGTAGGATGCTTTGATCAGTTGATTGACAGGTGTAGGACTGTAGAATGATAAACGATCAACTTTCCTCCAGGATGGAAGCTCACCAATGTTTTATAGCTATGTAGCCAATAGTTTTTCATTGTAGTCAACATTAGAGTTATTGGCTTGGTGGATGGCCCAGGCTAGTTAACTCTACCACAACAGAACCAGCCTACTAGAAGTTCTAGGTAACATTAGCGAACTTGAATTAAATGAAATAAAATTATACTTATACACTTACACTTACTTAAAGCTGTTTACTTGACTTTTATACTCTTTATACTCTTTCAAATTGACTCTTTCAAAGAATTGACTCTGGAAAGTTTGCCACCAGCACGCTGCAGTAGGGATATAAAGTGGAAGTCGAATCCATCACACACATTGTTGGCTGTGCCCATTGCAAATATCACTCCGATACTTGAATTTTGTAGGCTACTATGTGCTGTACTGCATTTACATTGTTTATGCTTTGAGTGTTCTTATCCTTTTACTTGCTGATAACAGTTTTTGTTCATGATACACCTGTTTCATTCTGCCACTTGCACTCCTGCACAGTTATCTTTACCCTCCGAGGCTATAGCTAAATATTCTGCATTCCTGGAAAGAAAGGAGAAAGAGAAGTGGTTAGAATATTGCCTGCTTATTATCTAAAAACCTGAGCGATTTCATCCCATAGACATAGATAGAGGACTTTAGTGGCCAAAAGCCCATTTTAGCATGGGCAGAGCCATTAAGAGCATTCACCCTTTTGACATAGTCAAATGGGTGGGACTTCCTATGGGTTAAGGAAGGATCACATAATTGCATCAGGAGGATGAATTATACTTGTGAGCAAACATTCCATAACTGCAGGTGCCTTGGCTTTATACCTGTTCAAACAACCCACTCCAGGCGGCAGTATGCACGCTTTCAGGTTCTTTATCAACTCATAGAAGTATTAGAAGAAGAAGATTGACTACTTCCAAATGGAAATGGCCCAAATGGCACCGCCCACGCTCTGACATAGTGGGACAGATACAATGTTGCATCCTCTAACTATCTCTATGTTTCATCCTAACCTTAAATCATTCGTCCCTCCATTCATCCTTTATTCGTCTATCTATCCATCTATAACCATTCTAATCACTGTCATTACTTAAAGAATTTCAATAAATCAAATACATTTTATTGGTCGCGTACATATATTTTGCAGATGTTATCGCAGATGCAGCGAAATGCTTATGTTTCGAGCTCCAACAGTGCAGTAATACAAAACAATACAAAATAATACACAACAATAATACCCCCCCCCCAAAAAGAAAGAAATTAAGAAATATCAGAACAAGCAATGTTAGAGTCACGAATATAAAAATACTGTAATGTATATGATGGTGTGTATACATTATGGACAGTATATGACTAGAACAGGTGTGGACAGCAGTAGTTACAGTGTATATAGGATGAGCCTACATAAACAGTATGAAACATTATTAAAGTGACCAGTAATAAATTCAACTACACAGCATATCTCCTACTATTCCTACGTCTATTCGTTCATAACCTCTTTATCAATCCACTTAGCCCTTTAACCTCTCTGTCCATCCAACAACCCCTCCAACCTTCATTCAACACGCCATCCTTTTTCCACTCATCCATCCATCCATAACAACTTCCTTTATCCTTCCATGAAGCAACCATCCATCCAACTGAAGTAAACCAACTTATTGCTTTAATGTAGCAAAGCGAAGCAAGCAGTGTCAGCGGAGCTAACATTCAATCAAAGACTGAACATCATTTATTTGAATGGCAGCTTATTCAGTTTGGCCATTCAGCAAACATCATCGCGTGTAACTGCAGCGCTTTTGCCAACCAGCCCCCCCTTGCCTCCACCTGCTTTTGTTCTGTTCTTCTAGAACCCTACCTATAGCTTGGTTTTGATCATGTCAATTCACTGAGAACTTTCCCCAAGTTGGTAGCACCCCACGGAGCACAGCCTGAACACCAAGGCCATATCCATTATCATACACATTTGCATGTTCAATGGAATGTGATGTCAACGGAATACGTGAGTTTCCTCCCCGACACAACTATGTTTCACTCCTTTACCTTCTACTCAGCTTTTAAGCAATTGAAACATTTTGCACAACTACAATACAGAGTTCTAGACGGCTGAAGCGAGCAAACAAACGTTGTACCTTCTTTGGCTTTTCTAGAGGGGCAAATGTGACGATTGAGGGACAGAGGGATGGGAAGAGTGAGAAAATGGGGGTGGCAAAGGAGACGAAGATAGAGAGAAAGACTGAGTACAGGAAGGGAATATTGAACAAGGAAGAACACAGGAATTGCACTACTCAGCACTATGGAAGAGAGGAGAGAACACAAATCAACAGGACGAACAGGCACAGAACAGACAAGAAAAGGACAGTGAGATTAGGTCGAGGGAGACCGTAATAGAGGACCTAAAACAAAAGGATACAGCTGCAGGAGAGGAAGTAGGGTTACAGGGTTACTTACGCGCTTTCTCTTATTGCTTCCTCTCCTGCAGCTGAGATCTTTCTGAAGCAGTATACCATCTCTATGTAGAGCCAAGCCTGTAGCCCGATGATGGACACGTACATCATCACCTCAGAGACTATGGAGGCCGTCCCTCTGGTGGCTGTAGAGACAGATAGAGGGGGGTCAAAGCACTCAAAAGGCACCACATAGGCTCTTAGCACTTACAAAGGCCTTAATAAAAGCTTTAAATTGCATACAAAACATTAGTCTGTATAGTAATACTGAACCTTTAGCCACGACTTTCAGGTGCACAAGCTTGCTGACAACGGTCTGGTATTCGTAGAACTCGTACGACAGGAGCCGGTGGAAGTGGCAACTGTAGGTGCCCGAGTCATTGAAGGTGACATTGAAGACATAGATGGACGCATCCTGTATGTCTTGGCTCCTCTTACTGCCGTTCCAGTCCACGCGGTCCTCGAAGCGCTCATCCACAATGTGGGGGCCCTCCTCATTGTAATTATATATCTAATGACACAATGACATCTGGGTCGTTCACCTGGCACTGAAAATCTCTCCGGTTTCACTTCCTAGATCGACACCCGTATCTGGCAACATCCAAGATAATAGACTCAAAGGGATACAACTGTGTTTTGAGAGAGGTTCTTTGAGTAGGGAAGTATACTCAAAGTTCCATAAAGTAGCTGTGATCCTATCTGCCTATCGGCTGTCTCGGTTGCCCTTGTGATCTCTGAGATCTAAAATGTCTTCCAGATGAATTCGATTTGAACCGCACTCAAAACTCTGCCATATAATGTAGTTGGGCATTATGGTGTGTGCATACCTTTGTGTGTTGTGCGTTGTGGTTGTGTGCTCTGGGATGGGCTCTGGGCAATGTGGCGTAAGACAGCATTGTCTAGGGGACTACTGCTGGCATACTCGAAACAGACTGTGGACTACCGTGGCAGAATGTTTTATGTGGGCACCAGAGCAAACAAAACCCCAACCCTAATCCTACATTCTACTGCAGTTTGTAGTAATTTGGAATACTATAGCAATCATAATCAGTCTCAGATACTCACATGAGCATAGTCAGCTTCCCCTTTGGCCTTGAAATACCAGTCGACTGTGGCAGAAGCCTCCACCTCGGGCCTCATCTTACAGGAGATGCAGCCCAGTTTGAACCCTTTGCCTGCAACGGCCTCAGTGTCCGAGTCCACCTCTGAACAGGCCCCATGGCACAGGGACACTGTTGTTGAGAGGAGTGATGCTATTAGTACTTAATATTTTGATATTAGAAATGGGTAGCTTCACAATTCAACAGTACACAGAAGAATATCCATATATTGAAAGATGTTGTCTATCCACAAATGGTCAACTCCACTAAGGTGGTTCAACTCCACTAAGGTGGTCAACTCCACTTACCAAAGAGAGCGCAAAGCAGAGACAGGAGCAGCAGCCGCATAGCAGACATGTCCTCGGGTGTAATGTAGCAACGCTAGTACAAATCCTAGGGCTGAGAAGCCTCAAGAGGTATCAAAAAATATCCCAACAGTCTCTTTGAACACTTGAGAGTAAGATATTCCTTTGATATGTTATCCAGAAAGACTTTGTTTGAGCAAAGTAAGAAATGGTAGGGACTGAAGTTGCTTCCTCCGAAATGACCTTGGAAATAACAAAAATAAGGGTCCCAACATCTTCAATAATATATTTGACGTGTGTTAAATTCCTTCAACAAACACTTGATATTATAATAATAATAATATATGCCTTTTGGCTGATGCTTTTATCCAAAGCAACTTAGTCATGCATGCATACATTTTACTCACGGGTGGTCCCGGGAATTGAACCCACAATCCTGGTGTTGCAGGCGCCATGCTCGTTGTGCCATGCTCTTAGTGCCATGCGCTTCTCTTTAAATGGAAACAATCTTCTTATTTAAAGACTATTGCATTAATGAATTGACATTGTTACATAGGCTACTGTTCTCATGTGCTTTTTCATGCAGGACATGCAAGTTTTACCATTAATATTTGTTTACAATGAATGTGTTTTAGGAAAACTCTGGCGCTTGATGATTTCAATTCAATAAAGTGCAAATATAAGGCCAACAGGCCAAGGAGAGACTTTCTAGAGAATAAACAGAATACCCAATACAGGCTAAGAGTGCTAATCTAATATACAGTAGGCCTATTTAAAAGCCTCCCTTAAAAAGATGACTACAGCCAATATAACCTTTTTTTAAACATTTAAATCTAGCAAATAAAAGTGCTTCACTTCTTTGGCTCGAATCCACAAGTTAAACATAGGTTACAATGTTCAATGCAACATTGATCTGATTACTGCTGTTACAAAAGAGCCTACACATCCCTAAACTATAACTATGATTATGGTCAGTTTTTTCTATTGTTACAGATCTTTGTTGACACAGTGTTTACAAATCTATACCCTGGCCTGGGATTATCAGTTCCCTGAAGTCTTAATATCAAATACTCTAATCTATTATTATCTTTACAGGCTATTTATATCAACTGTAGTCTGATATTCTATTCGAATAGTAGGCCTAGTTCTAAATGACATTGACACGGTTATATATGACGCTTATTGGAATAATCTGTCGACATTTTAGGCCTTTGGTTTAAATAGGCTACTGTAAAATCGCAAGCCACTGCATAAGCTAAATTAAAAATTAATTGCATGCCAGAAGAAAGAAGGCCTAGGCTACATAAGCAACATACCGATTATATTTTATTTTTTTAGGAACACGGTAAATGTGTTATTGCGCTATTTGGTTTAAATAATCATCATTTGCGTTGTCTCACATTTTACTGTCCTCACGTTGTCCTTTCTGAACAAAATTGCCTCCTTATGCCGATTTGTCCTTTCTCCGGGGGAAAATTTAAGGCTATCTTTTCCTTCCTTCTGATTGATTATTATTATTGTTGATCCTTTTGAGTGGCAAAAATTATTCCACCCATTAAAATGACCCTGGACTTGTAGGCCTAGAATAGATGTTTCTCCCAGGATTGCATTGCGAATAATACAGACTTCTGGCTCCCTGTCTGACGTTAATTTTTTACCGCAGTGCATTTGGTTGCAGCATCCTCCAAACAGGACACTTGTGTGAAGCTAGCCACAATACGGCTTAGCCACAATAGCGGAATGAGCTTCGCCTTCAGAATAAAGGTCCCCCATTGGAAGTGATTCAAATGGATACAAATACTGGAATCATGCCATATTTGGACGAGATAGGCCTAAAGCTAAACAAGGTCGGAATGTTGTTTTATAAATTCAACAAAAGACAAGAATTTGTTAATTTAACACGAATTTATAAAGAATCTGTAGAAATCACACTGTGGATGTATTAGACATTAGAATTGCATTACTTGGTGACACTGACATATTACAATTCTGAAGGATTTACACAAATATTAGCGTTGTAGCTCATATTAGGGAACTTTAAAGAGCAACTGCCCCTAGAAACCAACTAATCCCTTTGAAAAAGGCCTATGTAGCATTGACATGAGTCAGAACACATTATTCTAGTGTCAAAATTGACTACAACGTGTAAATATGATAATTTTGGTCATAAAGTCAGTCTTATCTAAACAGAGTTTCGAACCTCAGTGCGTCACAACAAGTAAATTAAGATTAGGATTGGATTACAATTATGTCAACAAATCCTGCCCCCTTTTGCCAAGCTCCACGTGCAAATCGCCCCTCCGCCCACTCGCTTCCCTTCATTGAGGGAGCTCTATTACACTGGCCCGGGATGCCCCCGGGAAATGGCCCGTCACGTCATTTGGAGCAAGCAGAGGGAGGGAGGAGCGCTCATCTCACATTAGGCTAATCTGCGCCACTCGGTCATGATGTCAACAAGGCAGCTAGTTGCATCATCCAGAAACATCTCTTTTCCATAAAATGTTAGAATTTTCGGTCCCACTTTCAATTATGTTCAGTTAATAAAGGCTTCACAAAGCCTTCATAAGCACTACATAAATGTGTTACAAAGCATCTATTACCATATTTCATGCCTTAAAGGGTTCATAAACGTGGCATAACTCTGTGACCTAATCACCAATGTCAAATGCGATATAACCCATTATGTCGAATATGATTTAAACATGTTCCTGCCTTTTCTTGTGAGTTTTTCCTAGCCACCGTGCGTCTACATCTGCATTGCTTGCTGTTTGGGGTTTTAGGCTGGGTTTCTGTATAAGCACTTTGTGACATACGCTGATGTAAAAAGAACTTTACAAATACATTTGATTGATTGATTGACATGACTATGAGATGTGACTATGACTATGACTATGAGTCAGTTGGACAACTGACTAGGTATCCCCATATCCCTTTCTCTTTCCCTTTCAACCTCAGGAGGCTAAAGAAATCTGGCTCGTCACCTAAAACCCTCACAAACATTTACAGATGCACAATTTAAAGCATCCTATCGGGCTGTATCACCGCCTGGTACAGCAACTGCACCACCCGCAACCGCAAGGCTATCCAGAGGGTGGTGCGGTCTGCCCAACGCATTACCGGGACCAAAAAGATCATCAAGGACATCAACCACCTAAGCCACTGCCTGTTCTCCCTGTTATCATCTAGAAGGCGAGGTCAGTACAGGTGCATCAAAGCTGGGACGGAGAGACAGAAAAACAGCTTCTATATCAAGGCCATCAGACTGTTAAACAGCCATCACTAGCCCATTAGAGGCTGCTGCCTATAGGCTTAGACTAGGAATCACTGGCCACTTTAAGGAATGAAACACTAGCCACTTTTATAATGTTTACATATCTGCCATTACTCATCTCATATGTATATACCGTATTCTGTACTATTCTACGTTATCTTAGTCACTTAATAATGTTTACATAGCTTGCATTACTCATCTCATATGTATATATTGTATTCTATACTATTCTACGGTATCTTAGTCACTTAATGTTTACATATCTGGCATTACTCATCGCATATACAGTGGGGAGAACAAGTATTTGATACACTGCCGATTTTGCAGGTTTTCCTACTTACAAAGCATGTAGAGGTCTGTAATTTTTATCATAGGTACACTTCAACTGTGAGAGACGTAATCTAAAACAAAAATCCAGAAAATCACATTGTATGATTTTTAAGTAATTAATTTGCATTTTATTGCATTAGACAGAATATGTAAATGTGGGTATAATGAAGATGTCTGTTACGTTATTTAATATGCCATATTTGGGTAAAGAGTTCCATGGTTAATGGTATGGTCCAGAGGGAGGGGCCATGGATATAAAGGTACCTGGTTCACCTGGGAGCTGGAGGGATGTTCTAGCTCTGGTATGTGAGCTGGGTGGGGAGGCTGTCCATAGCCTGGTATACCCCAACCTGCTATAGTTGGTTAGGTATGTTAGCTGTGTGGGGAGGCTGTCCATAGCCTGGTATACCCCAACCTGCTATAGTTGGTTAGGCTGGGTAGGCCTAATTGAGGCTTAGGTTTTCAGTTTATATTCAATCCTGCATTTTGAGAGTCTGTTCATTTTGTAAATACCTTTTGTAGATTATGTAAATAGTAATTGTATTTCGTCATTCACCGGGAACCACCTGTCTGAACCACCACTGTTAATAAACTGGACACTATTTTGCCCTTAAGGTTAAGACTGCTCCAACATCCGATCCCTGCAACACCCTCAGAAAGTACAATTCCGTTTCAAAACTATAAGTCCTACAAGCTGTTAGAAAGGTAAGAACTGTGTTCCACCAATTACTGCTCCAAAGTTATTTAATTCAGAAAATAATGCTTCAGATCTTTTTACCTAAGGGTGGCTCTCTAAACATGCGCAAATTCCCATTGGAACACAGCCATTTTAAAAGTGCTGGGCTTGTGCAACGTGCCATACCCTCAACGTGCCATATTATTATTATATACAGAAAGCTGAGGTCTCTACCTATCCATTGATGTAACCATATCATCTTTCTAATCCCCAGTTTGTCCACTAGACAGCAGTAGGAGATCACATGTCTCTTGGCCACTTGAAACCAGTTATGGATTGGATTTTCAAGCCTGACCTCTTAAAATGACTTTAGCAATCAGGGCTTTCAAGTTATGGAGTTTGTTTTCTTGAAATAAGACAGGGACTTATGACATTGCCAGCAGTAAGACTTGAGTTTTCCAAAACGACAAGGCCTGTAGCTTTCAAATGATGCCACTTTCTATTTTCTGATTATAATACTTTTTTGGGGGGGGGGATACCCACCAAACTCACAAGGCCCAAAACAACCGCTCAGTTTAACCTCAAAAGTTGTCCCCTGATGTGGTTGAAGCATTGTTGTGAACACAGAAAATCACATTTTTCTATAAAAAAATAAAGTGTGAAAAAAATGGGAGAAAGCAGAAAAATAATTCATTCGGCAAAAAAAACTGAATTAGGCAAGAAATACATACAGGTTTAAAAAGGCCCTACCAACGTTTTTTGCTGTGCATGACTGCACTTTAGAGTGTGTGTCATCCTGCAGCACAGCATTTTGGGAAAAGTTGAGGTCAGTCAGGTCCAATATTGGCTATAAACCCAAGAAGGAAAGAGGTTGGGCCATCCTAGAAATGTTTTAGAGTAATATAATATATACTATTTAGCAGACGCCTTTATCCAAAGCGACTTAGTCATCCGTGCATACATTTTTAGGTATGGGTGGTCCCGGGAGTACAACCTACTATCCTGGCATTGCAATGCTCTACCAAGATATATGTGACACCTCAATTTAATATGATTTATAAAGCCTTTATTAAGTGCTTATGCCACCCTTTATAAAACACTGTTTTTTTGTCATATCAGTGGTTAACATCAGTGGTCACACGGTTATGCCACATTTATGAACCCTTTATAAAGCATGACATATGGTTATAGATTATTTGTGACACATTTATGTAGTTTATATTAAGGCTTTCTGAAGGCTTATGAAGCCTTTGTAAGCTACACGTCATTTAAAACGGGGCCGAATTTTCAAACCAGTTTTCACTGGGAAGGCAGATAACACATTTTTATCAAAAACAATCACTTTTGCATGTGAAAACACAGAATCCTACTCATCATGTCATTTAGTCACTTTTGTTTTGAGCCGGTTCCAAAACTGCCCGGTTCCAAAACTAATGCAATCACTTTTCACCCGGTTCAAAGTCCTCCCACCGGGGTAACCCGGGCTAGACGAACCCCCTCATTGAATGGGGCCCCTTACAAAAAATATTGCAGTTTTGAAACTACACTAAAAGTGCAGTAACTGCAGTCAACTGTGGTATTTTGGACGCAGTAATTTCAGAATAACTGCAGTACTGCATTCTAACTGCAGTTACAATGCAAAATTACTGCAGTAAAAAAAAATGTCTTATTTTGGACACAGAATTTGCAGCATACTGCAGTTATACTGCACTCTGACTGCAACCTTTTTTCGTAAGGGGCTCCGTTGTTTCATCTCCCCCAAACCGTTCAAGTCAAAAGATCACTGCCGTTTGAGACTTAAAAGGCCTATACGGATTGACCAACCAGTGGGGGTTAGTATACCGGTAGCTAGACCATAGACTACTGGTTATGTATATTTTGATAATCATTATCATCGCTAGCATAGCTGACGTTAGCTAGCTAGCTACCTAACTAGCTAGCTATGTTTTCTTTTGTTTTTTAATGTATATATTTTTTTATATTTATAGTCCCCAAAAAATTGCTAGCTACCTCAATACAACTTGGATTACAAAAACAACTTGTTAGGATTGTGATGTTGCCAGACTGACTTTAGATGCAGTATAATTTAGCCAGAAAACTAAAGTTGAGGGGACAACCGTATTTTAGCAAGCTAACATTAACATTGCTAGCTATTTTTGATGAACTTTGCTAGCTAGTAACAGTAATGGCAACATTGGCATCTCTCTAAAGTAAATTTGATGACATCATAATATGACAAAGTTGTTTCCTAATAATTATTTTCCTACTTTAGTAATGTCATCCTATTTCCATGCAACTCTAAGTTAGTGTAATTTAGACAAAACAGTCCCGCCTCCCAGGTGCAACCCATGTCTAGGGCAGAATTAAATAATGGCTGCAGCTATGGTGGTACTAGCTAAATCCTGTCTGAATACAACTAGCAGCTACAAACTCAAACTGAGGTAAAGTAGGTGTTCACAATAACTTTTGCATTGATTGTCATAGAAATATCAAAAATAAGTGCTACTTATTCTAAAAAGGCCAAATATAAACATAGCTCAAGAAATAACAATCTAAATTTGAAGCTAATTCTATGCTTTACAGATGTAAATTGGCTTTCTCCAGACTGGATTAGATTCAGGCCGGTGATGCCATTAACCCATGCAACCAACTGCGACATGTTTTGCTATGGCCCTGGGTTGGTAGTTGTTTCAGAGGTGGGTTTTGTATCAGACATTCAACATGCATTCAACAGACATTCACTGTTATTTTTTATTCATTTAACCTTTATTTAACTAGGCATGTCAGTTAAGAACAAATTCTTATTTACAATGACGGCCTAACCCGGACGACGATGGGCCATTTGAGCGCCGCCCTATGGGACTCCCAATCACGGCTGGTTGTGATACAGTCTGGAATCAAACCAGGGTCTGTAGTGATGCCTCTAGCACTGAGATGCAGTGCCTCAGACCGCTGCACCACTCGGGAGCCCAAATCTCTTGTCCGCAATACCTTTTGCATTGATTGTCATAGAAACCTCAAAACAAGTGCTACTTATTCTAAAAAGGTCTGGCCTGCTTTTACAACCTTTGATTTGCATAAAAAGTAAAGTGTTGATTTGATAGAAATAATCAAATCATATACAAATGCCTTTAAATCTCTTATCCTTAATTGTCTTCCCCTCATGCTTTAAACTGTGGAATACCGCAGGGCAGCTGCCTTGGGCCACTTCTTTATTTAATATATACCAACGACCTTCCTTATGCCTTATCTGTAACTCAAGCTACTATATTTGCAGATGATACTACAATTTATACAGCAAGACAATCGGTTCAACAGGTACAGCAAGCTTTACAAGGAGATTTGGAGAATATCAGGGAGTGGGTTCGCCGGAACAAACTTGTTTTAAACACCAAGAAAACCAAAGTTATGTTGGTCTGTTCCACTAAGAAAAGGCCAACACAGCATGGGATACAATGAAGTATGGGGGGAGTACAAATTGAGGAAGTGGCAGAAACCAAACTACTGGGAGTGCAGCTAGACAACTGCTTATCATGGTCGTCTCAAATAACTCATCTATGTACAAAAAAATATTAAAACAGCATGCATGATCAGAAGGATAGCTAAATATTTACCAGGAAAGATTCTTAAGCAAATAACACAAGCATTAATTGAAAGTCAGGTTGAACTACTGTTCTGTGGTCTGGGGAAATGCATCAGCAAGTGAAGTTAGGAGGCTGCAGAATGCACAGAACAAAGCAGCAAGGATTGTTTTAAGATGGAGATATGGTTCTTCTGTTGCAGTCATGCGCAGTGTTCTTGGTTGGTCATCAATCAACAAGATAATTGAAAAAAACATGCTTATTTTATTTCATAATATACACCATTTAAAACGGCCAAACTCTGTTCACAATGGTATTCAGTTGGTAAGAGACAGTTGGTAAGAGACAGACATTCAGTAAATACTAGGAACAGACTGTCCACCATCTATGTGTTGTCCAGACAGAAAAGAGAAATAGGCAAAATAACATTTCGACTTAGAGCAATAAAGCCATGGAATAATTTAACTGGGCAAACCAGAAACCTCTCAATATATAAATTTAAACAATACTTTAAAACCATTTAAATATAATGCATATGTCACGTTCTGACCTTAGTTCCTTTGTTATGTCTTTATTTTAGTTTGGTCAGGGCGTGAGTTGGGGTGGGCATTCTATGTTGTTTTTCTATGTTTTGTTCTATGGTTAATTTTCTATGTGTTTGGCCTAGTATGGTTCTCAATCAGAGGCAGGTGTCAGTCGTTGTCTCTGATTGGGAGCCATATTTAGGTAGCGTGTTTTTCATTGTGTTTTGTGGGTGATTATTTTCTGTTCTGTGTTTTTGTTTCACCGTACAGGATTGTTCGTTTGTCGTTTTCTTGTTTTTGTTCAGTGTTCATTATTTCGTATTAAATCAATATGGACACTTACCACGCTGCGCATTGGTCCTCCTCTTCTTCCAACCACGACAAGCGTTACAAAACAAAACAGAAAACGACAAACGAACAATCCTGTACAGTGACACCTGCCTTCTGATTGAAGAACCATACTAGGCCAAACACATAGAAAATTAACCATAGAACAAAACATGAAAAAACATAGAATGCCCACCCAACTCACGCCCTGGCCAAACTAAAATAAAGACATAGCAAAGGAACTAAGGTCAGAACGTGACAGTACCCCCCCCCACACAAAAGGTGCGGACTCCGGCGCAAAACCTGAACCTATAGGGGAGGGTCTGGGTGGGCATTTACCGTGGTGGCAGCTCTGGATCGGGACGAGGGACCCACATAGCTCGGCCCACTTCTGTGACACCTTAGGAGCGGAACCCTCGTCACCGACCCTGGATTGGAGACCCTAGTAAAGGAAACCATGGACTGAGGGGCGCCTCTGGACTGACGGGCGCCTCTGTACTGACGGGCCCTCTGTACTGGACGGGCGCCTCTGTACTGACGGGCGCCTCTGACTGACGGGCGGCTCAGGCGGCTCCTGACTGAAGGGGCGGCTTCAGGGGGCTCCTGACTGAAGGCGGCTCAGGCGGCTCCTGACTGAAGGGCGGCTCAGGACAGACGGGCGGCTAGGCGGTCGGGACAGACGGGCGGCTCAGGGCGCTCGGGACACGACGGGCGGCTCAGGACAGACGGGCGGCTCAGGACAGACGGGCGGCTCAGGAGACGGCGGCTAGGCGGCTCAGGACAGACGGCGGCTCAGGACAGACGGGAGCACCTGTAGGGAGGAGACGGAGAGATTGCCTGGTGCGTGGGGCTGCCACAAGGAGGGGAGACCTACAGGAGGCCTGGTGCTTGGAGGAGGCACCAGAAGGACCGGGCTGTGGGGGAGCACTGGAGCTCTGGTGACAGCCTTTGCACCCCCTCCCAGGCTGGATGACTACTCTAGCCCGGACCCTCCAGAGTGGTAGGCACAGGTTGAACCGGCTGTGGTGAGCACTGGAGATCTGGTGCATACTAACGGCGCACCTCCCCTTAGGCTATTCCCACATTCGCCCGGACGAGCGGAGCGCAGGCATAGGCGCACTGCACTCCAGGCCCACGGAGACCAGCACAGCAGAAGCCAGCGCAGGAATAACCCTGCCCGAAATGGCGTACGGAGAACCAGACACGCTTGAGCAGGCACATAGTCTGGTGGATGCCACAACTGCAATGAACTTCAGGGGGTGTCCTATATAGGCACGGGATATGGGCCGCGTACATGGCGACACCGACCCGTGCGCTTAAAACCGCTAACACGGTGCCTGGAACCATATACGCGCTGCTTAAATAAGATGAGGAGGTGGGCTCAGGTCTCACATGCTCTGCCGCAAAAAATGGGGGTGCCTACTACCCTGTCCCAGTGCCGTGCGCTCGCTTCATAGCCCGCGCTGAGCTTTCGTGCTCCGCTCTGCCTTGGGGCGGCATATTCCCAGCTGTGCCAGGGTCCTTTAGTAAAATCTCTCCGCATGTCAGGAGTCCAAGAACTGCTGCTGCCGATAGCACGCTGCTTGGTCTTGGTTGGTGGGTGATTCCTGTACAGCTTCGTGTGTTGGAAGAAGAGGAGGAACTCAATGCGCAGCGTGGTAGTGTCAATATGATTTAATACGAATAATGAACTGGAAGACCGG
>NC_036870.1:4824079-4896991 GCF_002910315.2 Salvelinus sp. IW2-2015 | reverse complement strand
GCGTTGTTGGTGTTCAGGGACTTGAAATGGAGCACTTCATGCTGAAAACCCACAAATATCTCTTGAGTTAAAGTCGGGTCTGATGGAAGACTGGGAACCAGAATTCCTCCACCAGCGACGTGAGGAGTACTGATCAACAACTAAGAAGTGGTGGTTGGAGTCATTGCTGCCAACAGTAAATTCCTCCACAGCGACGTGAGAGTACTGATCAACAACTACAGGAAGTGGTTGGTTTGGATTCATGGGCGCAACAGTAAATCCTCCACAGCGACGTGAGAGATCTGATCAACAACTACAGAAGTGCGTTGGGTTGGAGTCATTGCTGCAACAGTAAATTCCTCCACAGGCGACGTGAGAGACTTTGATCAACAACTACAGGAAGTGGTTGGTTGGAGTCATTGCAGCTAAAGGAGGAATAACCAGTTTATTGACGTGTAAAGGGAGCAATTCTTTTTCCACACCGGGGGAATTGGCTTTGAATTAACTTTGTTAAATAAATAAATTAAAAAACAAGTATGGTAAGTGTTGTGTTATTTATAAAGGTTCCCTTTACCTCAATATTAGGGTTTGGTGAAGTTCCTGATAACATTCAGTATCAAAAATATGCAAAAGTAGAGAAAGTAAAAAGTGGGCCAAATACTGGTTTGACTACGATCTACATTACCCAACGTGCGCATACCAATTATATTCAAGCTGGTGTGACCGTTGACCCCGGTAATAGCATGTTAGTCAAGCCAGATAGTTTGAGCTGTGTGACCTTTGACCCCGTTAATAGATGTAGTCAAGCCAGATATGGTGAGCTTGTGTGACCTTTGACCCGCGTAATAGATGTAGCCAAGCCCAGATGGCTTTGAGCTGTGTGACCTTTGACCCCAGGTAATAGATGTTAGCCAAGCCAGATAGGTTGAGCTGTGTACCTTTGGACCCCCGGTAATAGATGTTAAGCCAAAGCCAGATAAGGTTGAGCTGTGTGACCCTTTGACCCCGGTAATAGATGTTAGGTCAAGCCAGATAGGTTGAGCTGTGTGACCTTTGACCCCGGTAATAGATGTTAGCCAAGCCAGAAGGTTGAGCTGGGTGACCTTTTGACCCCGGTAATGAGATGTTAGTCAAGCCAGATTACGTTGAGCTGTGTTGACCTTTGCCCCGGTAATAGATGTTAGCCAAGCCAGATACGTTGAGCTGAGACCACCGACGGAGCCTGACTGAAAAACATGTGGAACTCGTTATATTCATCCTTCTTTACCTCGTGAATACCGTTATTTCTGGGAAAGACTGCTCAAATAAATGATCAAATGGGAACTTCCATAAGTGGTTTGTGAAAATCATTAGAAGGTACGAATCAAACAATCTATATTGCAGTGTTGTCATACATTCTAGCGTCCCTACGGAACCCTGATCCCTATATACAATAGTGCACTTATTTTGACCACAGCCCTATGGGTCTCAAAGGGCACTTCACTACAAGTGGATAGGGTGCCCATTTCTGGGATGACAGACATACCTGTTTCTTACTTAGTATGTTTTATT
Organism: Salvelinus sp. IW2-2015; assembly: GCF_002910315.2. Lineage (NCBI taxonomy): Eukaryota > Metazoa > Chordata > Actinopteri > Salmoniformes > Salmonidae > Salvelinus > Salvelinus sp. IW2-2015. The sequence continues at coordinate 4,895,461 of NC_036870.1, read as the reverse complement.
TAATTCTTTTATTCTAAATTCAGATCTGGGTTAGCAGCATTTAAAGAATGCTCCAGAACGTGGGTGACTTGCTACAGTCATTTTTCTAAAACCCTTCCCCGCTTTGGTCTGGATGTGTCATCGGTACTTTCATTTCACTTAAATCCCTAGTTTGAAAAGTGACTGTATTTCTGGCCAGCTGTGCGAGCGAATTTTCCCTTATTATTTTCCACCACACAATGGCCCACCCCCCCCTAGCAATTAGAGTTCAACAATTACACTTCAGAGGATAGATAGAGAGATAGAGAGAGAGAGAGAGAGAGAGAGAGGAAAGAGAGAAAGAGAAAGACAGAGAGAGAGAGAGAGAAGAGGAGAGAGAGAAAGAGAGAGAAGAGAGAGAGAGAGAGGAGAGAGAGAGAGATACGTGGTGCACATAAATCTACACCTTGATGTTGTACGCAATTTTCGGTGACACTTTTGGCTCTTGAAGCTACTGAAGAATCTCTTTAACAGTTGAAAATATATTTGACTACATTTCTGCTCTCAGCAGTCTCTGATTTCATGTAATAAGTGGACAATACTAAATGATCCTTTCAATTTACAATTGAGGCGTTGAAAGGGACAGTACAATGGCTGCCTAGAATAGATTGGGTCTGTTAATTGTTGTGTCTGTTTTGTTGCCTGTGATGTTTGGGCTCCCTCAGTAATGTAGCATGAACAGATGTGGAGATGGGGGGAACGAGGGAGTGTACAAAGCCAAGCCCATCAACCTGAGGACTCAGATAACTCGATTAATAAAATGAATACCATGAATACATGAATACATGAATACAAACAGATGTAGGCCTTACAGTGAAATGCTTACAAGCCCCTAACCCAAACAATGCTAAAAAAATAAAAATACGAATAAGAAATAAAGTAACAAGTAATTCCAAAGGCAAAAGTAAAATAAACAATAACAGACTATATACAGGGGTTACCTAGGACACGACCGGTACCACATATATACCAGGGTTACCTAGGACACGACCGGTACACTATATACAGGGGTTACCTAGGACACGGACCGGGTACACTATTATACAGGCGTTACCTAGCGACACGACTGGGTACACTATATACAGGGGTTACCTAGGAACGACTGCGTACATATATTAACAGGGGTACCTTAGGACACGACTGGTACACTATATACAGGGTTACCTAGGACACCGACCGCGTTTACAGAGTCAATGTGGAGACTATATACAGGGGTTACCTAGGACACGACCGGTACACTAGTTACAGGGGTTACCGGAGACACCGGCCGGTACAGAGTTCAATGTGGAGACTATATAACAGGGGTTACCTAGGACACGACCGGTACAGAGTCCAATGTGGATGCTATATACAGGGGGTACCGGTACAGAGTCAATGTTGGAGGCTATATACAGGTGGGTACCGGTACAGAGTCAATGTGGAGTGCTATATACAGGTTGTTACGTACAGACTGTCAATGTGGAGACTATATACAGCGGGGTACCGGTACAGAGGGCAATGTGGAGGCTATATACAGGCGGTACCGGTACAGAGTCAAACGTGGAGACTATATTACAGGGGGTACCGGTACAGAGTTCAATGTGGAGGCCCCTATATTACAGGGATTACCGTATACAGAGTCAATGTGGAGGCTATAGACAGGTGGTACCGTACAGAGTCAATGTGGAGCTATATACAGGGGGTACCGGTACAGAGTCAACGTGGAGACTATTAACAGGGGGTACCGGTTACAGAGTCAATGTGGAGGCTATATACAGGGGTCCGGTACAGAGTCAACGTGGAGACTATATACAGGGGTACGGTTACAGAGTATACAATGTGGAGGCTATATACAGATGACCGGTACAGAGTCAATGGGGAAGACTATATACAGGGGGTACCCGGGTACAGAGTCAACGTGGGAGACGTATTAGTGACAGGGAGGTACCGGTACAGAGTCAACGTGAGCTATATACAGGGGTACCGTACAAGAGTCAATGTTGGAGGCTTATACAGGGCGTACCGGTTACAGAGTCAATTGTGGAGGCTAAGACAGGGGGGTACGCGGTACAGAGTCAACGTGGAGACCATATACAGGGCGCTAACCTAGGACGCGTTTGTTCAGTGTTCATTATTTCGTATTAAATCAATATGGACACTTACCACGCTGCGCATTGGTCCTCCTCTTCTTCCAACCACGACAAGCGTTACAACATAGAAATGTTGTGTTGGACTAGAGTAGATGAATAATCATTATCTTTTTAGACTGAGTATTTATCTGGTCAATATGTTAGTGTATTATGTCTGTTTGTAACAGTGTGTTTATATGTGAAAATGTGTTTGTATTATAAATTGTATTTTAATGTTTAAGGACTCTTGGAAGATTAGTCCAAATGAGGACTAAAAGAGATCCAAATAAAATATATATTTTAAAAAAATTAAAAAATATCCTCAATACATTTTTCATGGATTGTCATAGAAACATCAAACTAAATCAAAATGATTCAAAACCTTAATAAAACTGATGGTTTGTGTCACCGCCATTCAAGTTTCGGCTTTACAAATGGTGTCACAGAATTACCTGCCAGTGAATCTTAGCACACCATTCCACAGCCTTCTCTCAGAAACAAAATATGTAACTGGCCCTTCCCAGCTCTGGCCCTAACCAAACCGATTGATTGCTAGGGACCAGGTTGCCAGGTGTCTCATCACACCGTGGGGTAAGCCAATCACAGGCAGTCCTCTTGGGTTCCAGATCCCCAATTCTTGCCGCCTCATCTCAGTCATCTTCAAGCAGTTGCAGAGAGAGCATTAAGCTCCTACACCTCTTCCCTGCAACTGGACTCATTCACAAATCTTGACATATGTGTGATGGTGTGCGTATATAAAGTAAGTAGAGGGAGGGAAATTGTATTTGTGTATATTACTGCTGGTTGTTCAGTACAATATTAGCTTTTAGTTTTATACAGTTCTTTGCCATTTGTGCTCTATTCTGTAAGGTTCTGTATCTGTGCATTCTTGCCCTTGTGTATTCATTTGGTATGTGAATATTAATTGCCTCTATTTTCTCCTTTTACAGACCACTACCATTCTACTTTCCATATCTGCCTATGAATGTTAAAAAAGTATCCCTGTGTGTAACTCTGAGCTTGAATCAATCCCCATCTCCTCTGACCGGAGGTGGTGCTTGAGGGTCCCAGACCAGCAAAATACGGAGGTCCAGGTCGCACTCTTTCAAATGGTGTGTAATTACTGAGCACAATGGTGTGAAATTATTGATGCACATAATTGCATGATGTATAGGTCCCCCTGTCTGTCCAGTGCCCTGACCTCTGTTTTGTTTCACTGAACTTATTGAGACAGCACTGAGTGACCTGTTCCTGCCAACATAACACCACAACCCTGAAGATCTCCACCTGACTGCCACAATGAAGCTCACTCAGAACAAGCTACAGAAGTCAAGATTAATTTGGATAAGTAGAAAATACTGTATCCCACATGCCACAAGTTGCACTGGACCAGGATATCTATAATGGGATTTTTTTTGTTTGGTCAATGTGAGGACTGTTAAAGGGCAGGAATACGACCCTTCCATAGTCCACAGAGAGAAATAGATTATTCATTTTACAGCATCAGAACCATATTGTAACGCTCTAGGTGTCGGGGTGTGTGTGGAATCAGACGCAGGAACAGCAGAGCTTCAATACGTTGAGTTTAATTCCCAACCCGTAAACCAAAAATGTCCAAACCGGACTACTGGGTGTCAAAATAAACACCTGTCTTCAAACATGAAGACAAAACCATTACACAAACACGAACCACTCCCGAAATCCAAAGAAACAGACGAACAATCCCGCACAAAGAAGCAGACAGGCTGGCTGACTAATAAAGCCACCCTGATTGCCAATTCCCTCAAACCAGGTGATACACATAAACACATAGAGGGGGAGGAAAAAGAGTCAGTAGCAGCTAGTAGGCCGGTGACGACGACCGCCGAGCGCCACCCGAACGGGAAGGAGAGCCTGCCTCGGTTGAAGTCGTGACAGTAACCCCCTCTGACCGCGGCTCCCGCAGCGCGCCGACACCGGCCTCGAGGTCGACCCGGAGGACGAGGCGCAGGGCGCTCCGGATGGAGGCGATGGAAATCCTTTACCATAGATGGATCCAACATGTCCTCCACTGGTACCAGCACCTCTCCTCCGGACCGTACCCCTCCAGTCCACGAGGTACTGCAGGCCCCTGCCCGGCGTCTCGAGTCCAGAATGGCCGTATCGTGTACGCCGGGACCCCTCGATGTCCAGAGGGGGAGGAGGGCCTCCGTACCTCACCGTCCTGCAGGGGACCAGCTACCACCGGCCTGAGGAGAGACACATGAAACGAGGGGTTAATACGATAATAGGAAGGGATTTTAATCGATAACACACCTCGTTTATTCTCTCAGGACTTTGAATGGCCCTACAACTGCGGCCTCAGCTTCCGGCAGGGCAAGCGGAGGGGTAGGTTTCGGGTCGAGAGCCAGACCCTTTCCCCGGTACAAACACGGGGCCTCACTGCGGTGCGGTCAGCACTCCTCTTCTGCCTTCCAGTAGCTTGTTGAAGGGACTTCCGGTACGGCCCTCCAGGTCTCCTTGGAGCGCTGTACCCACTCCTCCACCGCAGGAGCCTCGGTCTGGCTCGGATGCCATGGTGCCAGGACCGGCTGGTACCCCAACACACACTGAAAGGGGGACACATTAGTAGAGGAGTGGCGTAGTGAGTTCTGGGCCATCTCAGCCCAGGGAATGTATCTCGCCCACTCCCCTGGCCGGTCCTGACAATACGACCGCAGAAACCTACCCACCTCCTGGTTCACTCTCTCCACCTGCCCATTACTCTCGGGGTGATATCCGGAAGTCAGGCTGACCGTGACCCCCAGACGCTCCATGAACGCCCTCCACACTCGGGACGTGAACTGGGGGCCCCGATCAGAAACAATATCCTCCGGCACCCCGTAGTGCCGGAAGACGTGAGTGAATAAGGCCTCCGCAGTCTGTAGGGCAGTAGGGATACCGGGCAACGGGAGGAGACGGCAGGACTTAGAAAACCGATCCACAATTACCAGAACCGTAGTGTTTCCCTGAGAGGGAGGCAGATCGGTCAGGAAGTCTACAGACAGATGAGACCATGGCCGTTGTGGAACGGGGAGGGGTTGCAACTTCCCTCGAGGAAGGTGCCDAGGAGCCTTACTCTGAGCGCATACCGAACAGGAGGAGACATAAACCCTAACGTCTCGAGCTAAGGTAGGCCACCAATACCTCCCCCGAAGGCTCCCCACTGTCCTCGTCACCCCAGGGTGACCCGAGGAGGGTAGGACATGAGCCCACCGAATAAGGCGGTCCCGAACACCAAGCGGTACGTACTTACGGCCCGCCGGACACTGAGGAGGCGCGGGTTCYGCCSGTAGCGCCCGCTCGATGTCCGAGTCCACCTCCCATACCACTGGCGCGATCAGCCTCGAGGCGGGGATGATGGGAGTGGGTTCAGTGGTCCTCTCCTCCGTGTCGTAAAGGCGGGACAGTGCGTCTGCCTTTACGTTTTTTGAACCGGGTCTATAGGACAACGTGTACCTAAACCGGGTGAAAAACATGGSCCACCTTGCCTGACGTGGGTTCAGTMTCCGAGCTGCCCGAATATACTCCAGATTCTGGTGGTCGGTCCAGATGAGAAAAGGGTGCTTAGCCCCCTCAAGCCAGTGTCTCCACACCTTCAGAGCCCTGACCACCGCTAACAACTCCCGATCCCCCACATCATAGTTACGCTCCGCTGCACTGAGCTTACTAGAGAAGAAAGCGCAGGGGCGGAGTTTTGGTGGCGCACCCGAGCGCTGTGATAGCACGGCACCCACCCCAGCCTCGGAAGCGTCCACCTCCACTATGAATGCTAAAGAGGGATCCGGATGCGCCAACACGGGAGCCTCCGTGAACAGAGCCTTCAACCTGTTGAAAGCTCCGTCCGCCGGCGCTGACCACCGCAACCTCACCGGACCCCCCCTCAGCAGTGAAGTAATGGGAGCCGCTACCTGGCCAAAACCCCGGATAAATCTCCGGTAGTAGTTGGCAAAACCCAAAAACCGCTGCACCTCTTTTACCGTGGTCGGAGTCGGCCAATTACGCACCCCCTTTATGCGGTCACTCTCCACCACCACCCCCGAGGTGGAAATGCGATAACCCAGGAAGGAGACGGCTTGTTTGGAAAACACACACTTCTCAGCCTTGACGTATAAGTCATGCTCCAGCAGTCTGCCAAGCACTTTGCGCACTAGAGATACATGCGCGGCGTGAGTGGTTGAGTAGATCAGAATGTCATCGATATACACAACTACCCCCTGCCCGTGCAGGTCCCTGAGAATGTCGTCTACAAAGGATTGGAACACGGCTGGAGCATTCTTTAACCCATACGGCATGACGCAGTACTCATAGTGGCCCGATGTGGTACTAAATGCGGTTTTCCACTCGTCTCCCTCCCGAATACGCACCAGGCTGTACGCGCTCCTGAGGTCCAGTTTTGTAAAGAACTGCGCTCCGTGAAATGATTCCACCGCCGAAGCGATGAGAGGTAGTGGGTAACTAAACCCCACCGTGATGGCATTTAGACCTCTATAATCAATACACGGACGCAAACCTCCCTCCTTTTTCTTCACAAAAAAGAAACTCGAGGAGACGGGTGAGATGGAGGGCCGAATGTACCCCTGTCCCAGAGATTCCGTGACATATGTCTCCATAGCCAACGTCTCCTCTTGGGACAAAGGGTACACGTGACTCTTAGGAAGCGCAGCGTTAACCTGGAGATCTATCGCACAATCCCTACCCGGTCGATGTGGTGGTAATTTCGTCGCTTTCTTTTTACAGAAAGCGATTGCCAAATCGGCATACTCGGGGGGAATGCGCACCGTGGAACCCTGGTCTGGACTCTCCACCGACGTGGCACCAATGGAAACTCCCAGACACCTTCCAGAACACTCCTCTGACCACCCCTGGAGAACCCCCTGTCTCCACGAAATATTGGGATTGTGCCGGGCCAACCAGGGAATACCCAGCACCACTGGAAACGCAGGCGAATCRATAATRWAKAKACTGATACGTTCCCTATGATTCCCCTGCGTCACCATGTCCAGGGGAACTGTGGCCTCCCTGACCACCCCTGACCCTAATGGCYGGCTATCTAGGGAGTGCACGGGAAAGGGAGAATCTATCGGCACAAGCGGAACRSCCAACTCTCGGGCGAGTCCGCGATCCATAAAGTTCCCAGCTGCACCTGAATCGACTAGTGCCCTATGCTGAGAAGAGGGGAAAAAATCAAGGAAAAAAATTGAGACAAACATGTGACCGACAGGAGGTTCTGAGTGAGTTTGGTGCTGACTCACCTGGGGTGATCGAGAAGCGTCCCGCCTGACATCTCGACTCCCAGACAGACCCCCCCAGCACCGATCGGCCGTGTGTCCTCTCCGACCACAGTTGGTGCAGGGGAGGCCTCGTCCTCCGATACCCCTAGGCGCGGCCCCTCCCAACTCCATCGGGATGGGAGCCGGGGCGCTGGGTGGTGGAAAGCACAGGACCCTCTCCGAACGCCCGCGGGCAGCCAGCAGATTGTCCAGTCGGATGGACATGTCGATRAGCTCATCCAACGACAGAGCGATGTCCCGACACGCTAGCTCCCTACGGACGTCCTCCCGGAGACTACACCGGTAGTGGTCAATAAGGGCCCTGTCGTTCCACCCTGATCCCGCGGCCAAGGTCCGGAACTCCAGCGCGAAATCCTGTGCGCTCCTCCTCTCCTGCCTTAGATGAAATAGTCTCTCACCCGCCGCTCGGCCGTCTGTGGGGTGGTCGAACRCGGCACGAAAACGACGGGTAAACTCCGGGTAGTACTCCTTCGCGGAGTCCGGGCCATTCCAGACTGCGTTGGCCCACTCCAGAGCACGACCCGTTAGGCAGGAGACGAGGACACTCACCCTCTCCGCTCCCGAGGGAGTGGKGCGAACAGTGGCCAGGTAWAGCTCCARTTGGAGTAAAAAYCCCTGACAACCTGCCKCTGTYCCATCATAATCCCTCGGGAGCGTAAGASGGAGCGCGCTGGAGCCGGGGGATGGAGAATCCTGGGGAGGGGGAGCCGAAGGTGGAGAGAGGAGCCCACTCCTCTCCCATCGCTCCATTCTCTCCATCATTTGRTCCATGGCGGATCCGATCCGATGGAGGACGGTGGTGTGGTGGAGAACCCGTTCCTCCATCGATGGGAGAGGGTTAGCTGCTGCTCCTGCTGACTCCATGATTGGTGCGGGATTCTGTAACGCTCTAGGTGTCGGGGTGTGTGTGGAATCAGACGCAGGAACAGCAGAGCTTCAATAGGTTGAGTTTAATTCCCAACTCGTACACAAACAATGTCCAAACCGGACTACTGGGTGTCAAAATAAACACCTGTCTTCAAACATGAAGACAAAACCATTACACAAACACGAACCACTCCCGAAATCCAAAGAAACAGACGAACAATCCCGCACAAAGAAGCAGACAGGCTGGCTGACTAATAAAGCCACCCTGATTGCCAATTCCCTCAAACCAGGTGWTACACATAAACACATAAGGAGGGGGAGGAAAAAGAGTCAGTAGCAGCTAGTAGGCCGGTGACGACGACCGCCGAGCGCCACCCGAACGGGAAGGAGAGCCTGCCTCGGTTGAAGTCGTGACACATATTCATATAGTAGTTTAACATCTTCCAAGAACAGCTATTCATATACAGTATGTAGCAGAAACAACATGTAAGTCATATGAGAACATCAATTCATAAACTGTAAAAGTCCCACAAATCCTCCATTAGGAAATGGGCTCCTGCCCACAGGCGAGTAATAACATACTGGGCCATGACAGACGGAGAGGGGACAGGGGAGACTTCACCTCATACCAGTGTGGATGAAACCACGACATACCCACTACTTACAGGTTCTGTATATATCTGCGCTGAGGGTTTGCATGTTAGCTTAGCTAAGCAAAGCTAACATATTTAATTATTTTAAGTTGGTCATACCTAGGTTAATTTAGCCATTAGATGTATAAGTGTAGGACCTATGTAGGTATAAATATATATTTGAAACTTACTGCTATTATCCCATAGAAGCACATTCAATAACAGATTCTTACATGGAAAAACAGATAGTCAGAAAATAAATCAAAAGGAAGTTTGTTTTGAAGTGTCTGTCTTATCTATATTGTAAATCTACATCTCTTGTGTTTGTGAGAGTCTCATCTTACATAGAAGGGGTCATAATAGTTTGTAGCCCAAACCGTTCGGACCAGTGGAGACTGCTGAGGGGAGAACAGCTCATAATAATGGCCGGAACGGAGCAAATGGAATGGCATCAAACACCTGGAAACCATGAGTTTGATGTGTTTGATACCACTCCACTGATTCCGTTCCAGTCATTACCACAAGCCCGTTCTCCCCAATCAAGGTGCCACCAACCTCCTGTGGTTCCTTACACTACAGACGTTTCTGTGAGATAACCAAATGTAGTAATGTCTCCTGGTCTGACAAACACCTCTGCCACTTTTCACCGCAGATGTGGAAGGCCAACATAGGCGGATGCGGTGGATTGAGACTTAGCCCATGCAAAAATCCTGACATCTCTAGCTTTAACCGACAGATTTTGATGCGGATTGTCATATTATGCTAATTAGATTTCCTCACGGGGGCAGACATCGACTCTGTCTTTTCAAATCAAGGGTCATATCCCTGCCCTATAACAAAGAGTGAGAAAACATTTTAGCGCATGATAACATTGCAACTGTTAACTCCTATGTTTGCCATGAGTCTAAAAACGATGAACTTGTTATTCACCATTATTATGGATTTTTGTGACAATTGCCAACGGCTGTATCTTTGTAACCCCTGCCAACTAACGTAATGTAACGTATGACTGAGAAACAATATTAAACTGGAAATCTGTCTCATGTTCCTTTCAGTCTATAGTTGCTGCTCTGTAATGACTTACTTTTATTTCTTATTCTTATTCATATTTTTTTTCAACTGCATTGTTGGTTAGAGGCTCGTAAGTAAGCATTTCATTGTAAGGTATACATCTGCTAAGATGGGGAGAAGTCTGTCCATAATAAACTGCTGCTCTACCTTCTTAACAGCGCTATCAACAAGGCAGGTCCTACAGGCCCTAGTTTTTTCGCACCTGGACTACTGTTCAGTCGTGTGGTCAAGTGCCACAAAGAGGGACTTAGGAAAATTGCAATTGCCGCAGAACAGGGCAGCACAGCTGGTTCTTGGATATACACAGAGAGCTAACATTATAATATGCTTGTCAATATGCATTATGGAACAGCGGGGACTGTGAGGAAACTCAAACACAGGCACAGATATGTGGTAATAGAGTACGGGCCTGAGGGCATTCACTTAATGTGTTGTGAAATCTGTTGTGAATGTATTGTAATGTTTTTAAATTGTATAACTGCCTTAATAGGGCTGGACCAAAGGAAGAGTAGCTACTGCCTTGGTAGCAGCTAATGGGGATCCATAATAAATACAAATACAAATACCACCTGGTATAAAGGTCCTTGATGGCAGTGAGTTCGACCCCAGTGATGTACCGAGACGTACCCACTACCCTCTGTAGCGCCTTGCGGTCGGGTGCCGGATCCTTCAATGGGATTCTGGAGACGGATTTGGACACAACATGGACCATAGCTGCACCTCTTCCAGTTCAGCTTGAGTTAGTGGTTTATTGAAAATATTGAAAAATAAATGTTGACATTTTTTGAGAAACTGCCCTGTCAGTGGATTATAAGATATAGTGTTGACATTCAACATTCATTAATTAGTTAGGGGTGACATTTCTCTGGCCCCATCCCTCAGCTGTATACCTAAATCAATGTTGTGGACTGTAATGCGCATTGTCAAAAGTCACACGGGTGTCCTCTTCCTTTTCCACAAAGCTTTGAAAATTAGCTATGCAAGTGCATAATTACTGTTTTCCAATTCAAGTATCTGTTTCTTCTTTGAGTGTCTTTTCCAGATGTTTTTAGAATATGCTGCACTTGTTTTGATGTTTCACTTGTTTTGATGTTTCACTTGTTTTGATGTTTCACTTGTTTTGATGCTTCACTTGTTTTGATGTTTCACTTGTTTTGATGCTTCACTTGTTTTGATGTCTCACTTGTTTTGACAATCAATGAAAAAATTATTGTGAACAAGATTTTTATACGATTTCATTATTTCTATAAAATCAACACTTTACTTTTTATGAAGGATCAAAGGTTGTAAAAGTAGGCGAGACCTTTTTAGAATATTTAGCAATCAATGCAAAAGGTATTGCGAACAAGAGATTTGGGCTCCCGAGTGGTGCAGCGGTCTAAGGCACTGCATCTCAGTGCTAGAGGCGTCACTACAGACCCTGGTTTGATTCCAGTTTGTATCACAACCGGCCGTGATTGGGAGTTCCATAGGGCGGCGCACAATTGGCCCAGCGTCGTCCGGGTTAGGGTTTGGCCGGGGTAGGCCGTCATTGTAAATAAGAATTTGTTCTTAACTGACTTGCCTAGTTAAATAAAGGTTAAATAAATACAAAATAATGGTGAATGTCTGTTGAATGTCTGATATAAAACCTACTTTACCTCTGTGAAACAGCAACCAACCCAGGGCCATAGCAAAACATGTCACAGTTGCATGGGGTAACGGCATCACCGGCCTGAATGTAATCCTGGCTGGAGAAAGTCAGTTTCCATCTGTAAAGCGTAGAATTAGCTTCCAAATTAGATGATGTTATTTCTTAAGCTATGTTTATAATTGATGGATGATTACAATTGTTGACCCTGTTTGTCTGTTAGACAAAGTGCCCAGCTGGGTGCCAGACCGATCCCCTGGTCATGAATGGATGCTGGGACCTACCACACAAGAAGGTTAGACCACTCTGAGTCTCTGACATGTTACCCAAGGTGGCCCCATTACCACCATACAAAATGCAGATAGGCACAGTATCTGTATCGGCTGGGAAGGACAATGAAAGATGAAAGCTGCACATTGCTATATTAGCAGAACACTGCTTCTATGGCATTATGTAAAGGTTTGTTTATTCTACATGGACCTGTTCTACATTTGAAAGATATCAAAACACTTAGTTTACAACATCTACATAAATTCAGCAATTGCATTCTTCTCATATTACTCTGTAGGTTACTGACCTACTCAAAGCTTCCTCCAGCATCTAACCATACATCTGGCTGTAGTTATTGAACTCAAACTGCAAGAGGTTTGTTTGTTGCGATTGAGTGAGGGGAAACAGCTGCAGGAAAGGCTCTGACAGATGGGTGTGTCTTCATGGTGGCAAGGACACACTCAAGAAACACCCACAGCAAACACCCACAGCAAACCATAAGCCCCCAAGCCAACTCAGGTTTGTCTTCTGTCATAACAGCATTTCTTGAGGAGCAAGCCAAAAAATGTGGCCAAATCAGTGGTGCAGTTCCCCTTTAACTGTGGACAATCACCTCACTATATAGCCTATTGTATGTATTGACATTCATATTGCAATGCCTATGGGTCTTGTGTCCATGAAATGGGAAATCAGCCTACTCAGTGACATAAACAGATTACAATTCTGACGAGTTAACACAAATATTAGCGTATTCATGGGGATCTGTTATTCGGAGCCCCATGAAATGACACCATATCTACATTCTACAGATGCTACTGACTATTCCCTACAATACTTTTACTGTGGCACCCAGAATAGGTTTTGCTCTATAAGCCAATATGTAATCGATATGCAGTGATTCGCATTGGTGGCATTTATGGGACCTTGGAAAGTTTTTAAAACCCAAATGTAATACAAATGTCACTTAAATATGAACAAATATCAATCCTTGTTCATGTTTAAACAATAATTTATCATAAATCATGAACAAATAAAGGTTATTATATTGACACTTTTCTACTATTACGTGGGGTACTTTTATTTAGAAATTATTCAACATTTCGCGAACCGGAAGTGTTTTTTTAGTGCTGCTGACGAGACGCTTATTAGATTTATCAGATGTAGGTGATTTCATCAAAATGTGTGGGTCTGTACGCTGGTTGTGTGAGATAATGCTATATTATTCGAATTCGCAATGCCAGCCCGGGCGAAACATCTCTTCTACAAGTAGCCTAGCCCACGGTGTTGCTCCATAAAAGAACAGCGCTGTGTAGAAAAATGTGTTGATCCATCAGAAGGGAAGGGTAGACTACATTTTTTCCCCCGGAGAAAGGACACATCGGGATAAGGAGGCTCTTTTTCAGAAAGGACATCGTCAGGACAGTAAAATGTGAGACATTGCAAATTATGATAATTTAGCCTAATACAAATAGAGCAATAACACTCTTACAGTGTTAAAATAAAATGATTGGCATGCAATGTATTATTAATGTATGCAAGTGGCATGCCATTTTGCTGTATTTAAACCATACAGTGTCGACACATTCAAATAAGCATCATGACGAGAACGCTATTTTAACGCATTTACAGTCTATGCCCTCTTCTGTGGTGCATTGCATAACAGTGTTAATATAATTTAGAAGTAGGCCTATTATTCCTATACAAAATTAGGCTACAGTGGTTATACATAGCCTATAAAGATAATAGATTAGAGTATTTGATATTTGAACTTGCTATTTGGGATCCTTGGGACGTCCAACTCTGCCGTCACCCCATGGAAGTTGAAACGTAAAATGATTCATTAGGGTTGGTGTTACGGGTAGGGACGTTCCAACGAACCGCCATAGCACTAACCATTTGATATTACGACTTCAGCGAACTGATAATCAAATACCAGGCCAGGGTATAGATTTCTAAACACTGTGTGAACAAAACGGACCATCCAAAAACGGACCATAACAGCTATATCCAAGGGGGATATATAAATCAGAAATATCAATATCATTAAATGTAATAAAGAAAAATAGTATATTCGCTGCAGCGATCTTTTTAAGGGATGCTTTTAAATAGGCCTAACTGTATATTAGATTAGCACTCTTACCCTGTATTCTGCTTGTTCTCTAGAAAGTCTCTCCTTGGACAATTGGCATTTATTCATTTGCACTTTACTAGAGTGATGAAGCATCCACTTAAAGGCACATTATATTTAATTGAAATGATCAAGCTCGAGTCTTCCTAAAACATTAACATTTTAAACCAATGTTCATGTTAAATACTTGCATGTATCCTCAAAGTGCATGGAAAAAGCATATTGTGAATGAAAAAGCCTATAAACACAGTAGCTTATGTAACAAATCAATTAATTAATGCAATAGTCTGAGAATATTTCTTCCATTAGAAAATAAGTGTTGGTTGAAGGAATTAAACCCACATCAAATGTACTATTTTTGTTTTTTCCAAGGTAATTTCGGGGGGAAGCAACTTCAGTCCTTACCATTTCTTACTTTGCTCAAACAAAGTCTTTCTGGATAACATCTCAAAGGAATATCTTACTCTCAAGTGTTCAAAGAGACTGTTGGGATATTTCTTGATACCTTTTGAGGCTCCTCAGCCATAGGATCTGTACTATCGTTGATACATTATACTCGAGGACATGTCTGCTGTGCGGCTGCTGCTCCTGTCTCTGCTTTGTGCCCTCTTTGGTATGTGAGTGTAGATGTGTAGACTGAACGTTTGTGGATAGTCACAACATCTTTCAATATATGGATATTTGTCTGTGTACTGTTGAATTATGAAGCTACCCATTTCTACAATCAAAATAAAGCGCTAATAACAACTCTTCTCTCCTGTAAACAAGTGTCCCTGTGCCATGGGGCCTGTGCAGAGGTGGACTCGGACACTGAGGCCGTTGCAGGCAAAGGGTTCAAACTGGGCTGCATCTCCTGTAAGATGAGGCCCGAGGTGGAGGCTTCTGCCACAGTCGACTGGTATTTCAAGGCCAAAGGGGAAGCTGACTTTGCTCATGTGAGTATCTGAGGCTGATTATGATTGCTATAGTATTCCAAATTACTACAAACTGCAGTAGAATGTAGGATTAGGTTTTGGGTTTTGTTTGCTCTGGTGCCCACACAAAACATGCTGCCACTGTAGTCTGCAGTCTGTTTAGAGTATGCCAGTGCTTTTTTAAATGGCTAGGGTTAGGTTTACATAGTCCTCTAGACCAGGGTTTCCCAAACTCGGTCCTGGTGCACATTTCGTCATGAAGCTTTGATTATTTGAATCAGCTGTGTAGTGCTAGGGCAAAAAACAAAACGTGCATCCAGGGGGCCCCAGGACCGACTTTGGGAAACGCTGCTCTAGACAAACCTGTCTTATGCCACATGGCCCAGAGCCCATCCCTAAGCACACAACCACAAGGCACAACGCACAAAGGTATGCACACACACACACAATGCCCAACCACATGATATGACGGAGTGCTGTATGCGGTTAAGATTGAATCAATCTGCATGCCATTTTAGCCCTCAGAGAGCATAAGAGCCACTGGGACAGCAGATGGGCAGATAGTGCATAGCTCACAGCTATGTAACCTTGAGTATACTTTCCTACTGGAAGCCTTTTCGAAACACAGTTGCGTCCTGTTGAGTCCATTTTCTTGGATGTTGCCAGCTACGGGTCGCGATCTAGGAAGTGAAACCGGAGACATTTTCAGTGCCAGGTGAATGACCCAGTTGTCATTGTGTCATTAGATATATAATTACGATGAGGAGGGCCAGCACATTGTGGATGAGCGCTTCGAGGACCGCGTGGACTGGAGCGGCAGTAAGCAGAGCAATGACATACAGGATGCGTCCATCTACCTCTTCAATGTCACCTTCAATGACTCGGGCACCTACCGTTGCTTCTTCCACCGGCTCCTGACGTACGAGTTCTACGAATACCAGACTGTTGTCAGCAAGGTTGTGCACTTGACAGTGGTGGCTAAAGGTTCAGTATTACTATACAGACTAATGGCTTTGCATGCACTTGTAATTCCGATGTCAATTATCCCAATTGTTAGGAAACATTTATGACCTGAAATTAAATTCAAAAAGTGGTTTGTAAGTGCTTAGTGAGAGACTCTGTGGTGCCTTTTGAGTGCTTTGACTCCCCCCCCCCCCTCTCTCTGTCTCTACAGCCACCAGAGGGACGGCCTCGATAGTCTCTGAGGTGATGATGTACGTGTCCATCATCGGGCTACAGGCTTGGCTCTACATAGAGATGGTATACTGCTACAGAAAGATCTCAGCTGCAGGAGAGGAAGCATTACGAGAAAGCGCGTAAGTAACCCTACTTCCTCTAATGCAGCTGTATCCTTTCGTTTTAGGTCCTCCCCTATTACTGTCTTCCTCCATATACAGTAATCTCACTGTCCTCCCTTTCTTGTATGCTCTGTACCTGTCCATCCTATTGATTTGAATTCTCTACTGTCTTTCAACGTGCTGAGTAGTACAATTACTCTGTTCCTATTTGTTCAATATTATCTGTCTTTCTCTCCATTTGTTTTCCTTTCCACTCCCATTCTCTCTCAATCTTTCCATCCTTGTGTCCCATAGTCGTCACATTTTCCACTCTAGAAAAGCCAAAGAAGGTATATTTCCTAAAGAAAATGTGTGCGCTTGCCTCAGCAGCCATGAAGTGTTAAAACCAATTATGTTCCGTCCCTGGTTGGATGTTAGCTCAGCTGACACTGCCTGCTTTGCGTCTCTACATTAGAGCAATAGGTCTGGTTACTTCAGTTGGATGGACGATTGCTTGATGGAAGGGTAAAGGAAGTTATGGATGGATGAAAAAAGGTCTGGAGGGATGAATGAAGGTTAGAGGGGTTGTTGGATGGATAACGGCAATTTAGAGGGGTAAGTGGATTCATGAAGAGAGGTTAGAGGGATTAATGAGTAGATCAAGAGAGGTTGAAAGATTGGAATAAACGTATGAGTTATGCAGTGCAGTTGAAATGATTGAAATGCTTTAAGTGATGAGTGGCGAGAATGGTTATACTGTAGATGGCTAGATGGATGAATACAATGTGAATGGAAGGATGAATAAGCAGATGATGATCTTCTAACCATATCTATCTTTCTCCTTTCTTTCCAGGAATGCCGAATATTTAGCCATAGCCTCGGAGAGTAAAGATAACTGCGGTGTGCAAGTGGCAGAATAACCCAGGTTTGTCATGAGAGAAAAAAACGTAATCGGCAAGCCAAAGGAAGCATAGTGTAGTTGTCTTGTTTGGCTCCCTCACAGGGGCAAGTTAGAATAACTTAGAAAGAGTGGTGCCTTACTGTCAGTGGTACGATTGTAAGGAGAAACCGAAAGGCTCTCAGAGACAATTACAAAGATGGCACATCTTTTTGGATCTTGGATCTAATTTTGGATCTAACCCATCCACTGAGCGATCAATATGCAGTACTACCATCAGGGCGCAGACTCAGGTGTTTACCTCGTGAAAACAAGAGAGGCACTAACAGTTGTGTACCAGCATCAGTATGGCTTTTAAATGAACATGGATTTGTGTGACTTATGTTAGTTTTTTAAGGCACAGCTCAGCTCTTGAATGCAAAATGATTTTTGTGACTTAGGGACATTTTGAAAATTACAGGGGGGGGTTACAAAATAGGGGAGAGGTGTGTAACCTTTTTTTTTTGCTTTGGGGAGGGTTGTGTGGATTTTATTGGGCACAGGGGAGGGTAGTGTGTTTTTTTTTTTTTTAATTTACATTTGCCGTCTTGTAGGTTTTCCTATATAATTTATTGAATTCCACATGGGTTGCCGTCGTCGGCTCGGGCTCATATTCGCCCCACTGCCACTTTTGATATCTGCCTCTCCAAAGGCCATGAAACAATATGTTTTATTGCCCGTGATGAGGCTTTTTCTATCAGAGTTATTGACTTCTCAATAAGCCAGATTCAAGTAACTTCCATGACAGCTGAACGCCAAGCGGCAGCTGCGGCGCAATCAGCCGGGAGGTAGACAGCACATGGTGCTGAAGTCAGGCTAATTCAAGTCATTCATTTCAACAGTCTGTAGGCTATCCATAGATTTGTCAGCCAATTCCTCCAATAGTGTCACCACTCCGTAAAAAGCTCTGTGTCCGTGAAGGGCTTGGTGTGGTAAGTTAAAACCAGTGGGTTGAGGGGGTAGGTCTTTGAAGGTATGCCATAGCCTACTTTTTGTCAAAGAACATGTCAAAATGCGTACTCCTCGTTAGCTTAAGAGTTATAAGAAACGAAAACATGTTCTGATTATATAAAGCCATTTATAACGACTCTTTCCTCCTCTATGCTCTTTGTTGTTATTGTTCTATTAACCAATTTACCACATGGTGATGTCACCATGGAAAGCTGAAACTCCCGCCCATGCAAACCTGCTGATTAGAAGGTCCTGTGTAGATTGTATTTTCAACCAGCAACTATCAGGAAATGACACTGATCACATTTTTTCAGACTTTTACAGTGTTTGTTTCATCAACTGTTGTACAATATGGTACAAAACACAGAAAAACAGAATTTTAGGGACGCACTTGTGACGTTCTCTTTTTGGGTTAAGCCACGGAAGAGTAGTTATCAGTTAAAGCTTAAATTGTTCCGCGTCGGACCTCTGTCTGGACTGGAAAGGTAACTTTTGAAAGTAGGCTACAATGCTTCGAATCATATGACGTCGCAGATCAAATTATTTGCAAACAGCGGCAGTTTCGTTGCAAACAAGTCACACCGGTTTGGCATGGGGAAATGTGGGAAGATGAACGCATATCTCTTCCCTCAAAAGTTTATTTTCTAAATCTGCTTTTCTTTTGGGACTTTCTGAGAGCGACATTTTCTCTTGCAAGCAAGCTGATTGTTTTGAGCTAATAAAAAGTAGATTACCAAAAAAGACATAACTCATTTATTAGAGACATTGTTGATTTTATCAAAATGATTATGTTATTGTCATTGAATTGATTATGTACTTGGCAGATGTGTTCAAAATAGTGTACTGTATGTGTATGAATTGGGCTGCTATTATTTTATGTTCTGGTCCACCGACTAATAGCTGAGGTATTAAAAAATACATTCTGCTAATGTCTTTAGTCATAAAATAAAATCTGTTTATAGAAGTCTTTTTTTTCAGGAGCCTTTTTATTTTAGCCCCCGATTGTAGTAGTAAGGCCTAGGCCTACATTGTCACTGTTACTGTTGTCATAATCAATATTTTGAGTTAATTCTAATGAGTTTTTTTTTTCTTTTTTCTTTTTTTTTCAAGTACAAGGGGAGGGTCATATGAGAAGAAGAAAAAATGTTGGGGAGGAGGGTGCATTTTTGTGGGGGACATCTCGAGTTGGATAATTTTCGAACGGTCCCTGACATTTATCTTTTATTTACCATCTAAGCATTTGTATCTGTCATGTGTGAATGTCACTGTTAATATGTTTACAATATACACTACATTACCAAAAGTATGTGGACACCTGCTTATCGAACATCTCATTCCAAAATCATGGGCATTAATATAGAGCTGGTCCACCCTTTGCTGCTGTAATAGCCTCCACTCTTCTGGGAAGGCTTTCCACTAGATGTTGCAACATTGCTGCGGGGACTTGTTTTCATTCAGCCACAAGAGCATTAGTGAGGTTGGGCACTGATGTTGGGTGATTAGGCCTGGCTTGCAGTCGGTGTTCCAATTAATCCCAAAGGTGTTCGATGGAGTTGAGGTCAGGGCTCTGTGCAGGCCAGTTAAGTTCTTCCACACCGAGCTCGACAAACCATTTCTATTTGGACCTCGCTTTGTGCAAGGGGGCATTGTCATGCTGAAACAGGAAAGGGCCTTCCCCAAACTTTAGCAACGAAGTTGGAAGCACACAATCGTCTAGAATGTAATTGTATGATGTAGCGTTAAGATTTCCCTTCACTGGAACTAAGGGGCCTAGCCCGAACCATGAAAAACATCCCCAGACTGTTATTCCTCCTCCACCAAACTTTACAGTTGGCACTATGCATTCGGGCAAGTATCGTTCTCCTGGCATCCGCCAAACCCAGATTCGTCTGTCGGACTGCCAGATGGTGAAGCGTGATTCACCACTCTAGAGAACTCGTTTCCACTGCTCCAGAGTCCAATGGCAGCGAGCTTTACAGCCAACGCTTGGCATTGCACATGGTGATCTTAGGCTTGTGTGGGACTGCTTGGCCATGGAAACCCATTTCATGAAGCTCCCGACAAACAGTTTTTGTGCTGACGTTGCTTCCAGAGGCAGTTTGGACCTCGGTAGTGAGTGTTGCAACCGAGGAAAGACGATTGGTCCGTGCTTCAGCACTCGACGGTGCCGTTCTGTGAGCTTGTGTGGCCCACCAGACAAGCTGGGCCGTTGTTGCTCCTAGACGTTTCCACTTCACAATAACAGCACTTACAGTTGACCGGGGTAGCTCTAGCAGGGCAGAAATGTGACTTTTTGGGAAGGTGGTATCCTATGACGGTTTCAAGTTGAAAGTCACTTAGCTCTTCAGTAAGGCCATTCTACTGCCAATGTTTGTCGATGGAAATTGCATGGTTGTATTCTCAATTTTATAAACGTCAGCAACAGGTGTGTCTGAAATAGCTGAATCCACTAATTTGAAGGGGTGTCCACATACTTTTGTATATATATCTTTATCTTATCCGACTTGCCATAACTGAAGTTCCTTCTGGAAAAAAAGTAACTATTATATGCACACAATTCAACCAGATTCAAGCATCAAGTGAGTGGAGAGGTAATTATTGTAGAATCGAGGCTTGTCATGGATATGCACATTTACATCTAACAAAGTTCAACTGTCCTTGACCTCTCTCTTGGCACAGGATGAACCATGTGTAATGTATTGATGTTTAATTCTGCTTTCAGGAATTCAAGCGGTGCCATCTACAGACTGGCCTCATCACCGATACGACCCCTTGTTTTGCATGAAGACACCCGGAAGATGTATAGTATCTCTGAGTCTTTATTACCTTTCCTGTTACAATGTTAATGGATAAATGTGATATGATGACATGATTACTTTTAGAGTAGTATGTGTATGAATCCTATTTTTCAGTTTTAATGGTATCTCTAAAGTGTATGTACATTTATATTAAGAGGTATTGTGAGCATGACACAAGGCGAGATGGTTGAGCTCCGATATTTATTAATCCAAGGGGTAGGCAAAAGGTAGGTCGGCGACAGGCGAGAGTTCATGAACCGGGTCAGAGTCCAAAACAGTACCAGATGAAGGGCAGTCTTGAGGTCAGGCCAGACAGGGGTTCAGTAACCAGATTGGAGTCCAAACAGTACAAGGGGATAGGCAGGCTTGAAGACAGAACAGGCAGTGTGGTCAGGCAGGCGGGTTCAGAGTCCAACCAGGCAAGGGTCAAAACCAGGAGGACTAGAAACAAACAGCGACTGGGGGGGGGGGATAGGAGCAAGAAAAAACGCTGGTTGACTTGGGAAACAAGACAAACTGGCACAGAGAGACAGGAAACACAGGGATATATACACCTGTTCTTGTGATTGTGGAGACAATCACAAGAACAGGTGAAACAGATCAGGGTGTGACAGTGGGAGAATGAATCTGATTGAATGGTTATCGCGAGATCACCTTTGAATTAGAATACTAGAATGGACATGAACGGTCTGTTGATAGTATAAAAGGTCAGCCATTTTGGTAAAGGAGTTGGTCAACCACAATGGTCAGCGAGTGCTGTGAGAAGATGTTATTTAAAACAATGAATTTAAAAGAATGACTTTGAAAATTATATGCACAGTAATGTTTATTAGCTAGCTAGTCTGCCAGTTTTAGTAGAATGATTCCATCATTTTTTTCTAAATAACTGCCAATATCCCGACATTCCAAACAAACAATGCAGTCAATACACTGGCTGAAATCAGTTGGTGATATGACTTAGACAAAGTGTAAATGCAGCAAGTAACTGATATTGTATTATATTATAAGATTCACAACTTTCCAAGAAAACAAACACTGAAAACATTTTTGAGGCAATTTATACAGAACATTTGTATAAAACCTGTATTTACTGGTCAAAAGTTTGGACACCTACTCATTCCAGGGTTGTTCTTTCATTTTACTATTTTCTAACACATATGGAATAATTTAGTAACCAACAAAGCGTTAAACAAATCAAAATGTTTTATATTTTAGATTCTTCAAAGTAGCCACCCTTTGCCTTGATGACAGCTGTCACGCCCTGACCGTAGATTGCTTTGTATGTTTCTATTTTTTGTTTGGTCAGGGTGTGATGTGGGTGGGTATTCTTTGTTGTATGTCTAGGTGTTGTATTTCTATGTTTATGCCTGGTATGGTTCCCAGTCAGAGGCAGCTGTCAATCGTTGTCTCTGATTGAGAACCATACTTAGGAAGCCTGTTTTCCCACTTTTGTTTGTGGGTGGTTGTTTTCTGTGTCTGTGTTTTCACCATACAGAACTGTTTTGATTATCATTTCTTTCTTTCACTTTGTTATTTTGTATTTTTCGTGTTCTGATATAATAAATTATCACGGACACTTACAACGCTGCATTTTGGTCCGATCCTTCCTACTCCTCATCCGATGAAGACGAAGATCGTGACAACAGCTTTGCACACTCTTGGCATTCTCTCAACCAGCTTCATGAGGTAGTCTCAACCAGCTTTTAACAGGTGTGCCTTGTTAAAAGTTAATATGTGGAATTTCTTTCCTTAATGCGTTTGAGACAATCAGTTGTGTTGTGACAAGGTAGTGGTGGTATAGACAAAATACCAAGTCCATATTATGGCCAGAACAGCTCAAATAAGCAAAGAGAAACGCCAGTCCATCAGTACTTTAAGAAATGAAGGTCAGTCAATCCGGGAAAATGTCAAAAACGTTGAAAGTTTCTTCGAAGTGCAGTTGCAAAAATCGTCAAGCGCTATGATGAAACTGTCTCTCATGAGCACTGCCACATGAAAGGAAGACCCAGAGTTACCTCTGCTGCAGATGATAAATTAATTAGAGTTACCAGCCTCAGAAATTGCAGCCAAAATAAATTATTCACAGAGTTCAACTAACAGACACATCTCAACGTTAACTAGGAGACTGCGTGAATCAGGCCTTCATAGTCGAATTGCTGCAAAGAAACCACCACTAAAGGACACCAATAAGAAGAGACTTGCTTGGGCCAAGAAACACGAGCAATGGATATTAGACCGGTGGAAATCTGTCCTTTGGTCTGATGAGTCCAAATTTGAGATTTTTGTTTTTTTGTGAGACGCAGAGTAGGTGAACGGATGATCTCCGCATGTGTGGTTCCCACCGTGAAGCATGGAGGAGGTGTGGGGGTGCTGTGCTGGTGACACTGTCAGTGATTTATGTAGAATTCAAGGCACACTAGACCAGCATGGCTACCACATCATTCTGCAGCAATAAGCCATCCAATCTGGTTTGCGCTTGGTGGGACTATAATTTGTTTTTCAACAGGACATTGACCCAACATACCTCCAGGCTGTGTATGTGATATTTGACCAAGAAGGAGAGTGATGGAGTGCTGCATCAGATTACCTGGCCTACATAATCACCAGACCTCAACCCAATTGAGATGGTTTGGGATGAGTTGGACCACAGAGTGAAGGAAAAGCAGCCAACAAGTGCTCAGGTGAAGCTGGTTGAGAGAATGCCAAGAGTGTGCAAAGCTGTCATCAATGCAAAGGGTGCCTACTTTGATGAATATCAAATATATTTTGATTTGATTAACACTTTTTGGGTTACTACATGATTCCATATGTGTTTTTCCATTGTAGAAAATAGTAAAAAATAAAGAAAAACCCTTGAATGAGTAGGTGTGTCCAAACTTTTGACTGGTACTTTGTAATTATGACAATAGTTAGGTTGACAGTAATTCTATTACACAATTTCTGATATATTACATGCCTTTTATTTTCCTGCATAAGTAAAAGCAGGAAATGCATCACCTATGCCTCTACTGCCATTCATTCCAATGTTATTTTACTACAATGACTGCCATTCATTCCAATGTTATTTTACTACAATGACTGCCATTATCGTCCCATTCTTGAACGTTGAGGGTTTATTACATAGCCGCTCAAGAAATGTCATAGGATCTCTTATGTTTATCACACTGTATCAATAACTCCATCCACTCCACCTGTAGTATGTCTTCTAGATTATGCACAATCATCATGAAATGTACTAAAAATACAACGGTATTTCCATAATAGAATGTGATTGATTATGATAGACTGTCTACAATGTACAATGTTGTGATGATAAATCAAATAAAAAAACTTAATTGAAGTGAAGATTGATCTTACTGAATATTGAACTTTGTCTCACAAGAACTCACAAGAACGCCAAAACATTAAAAGATAACTGCATCAGCAAAAGACCCATTCATTTAAGTATAACCTTTCCTGCAAACAGTACATGCAAATCTCACCAATTTCATAATAGATCCACTGATGTTAACTTCTCAAACCCCAACTTTGCTTACATGGCCTTTCTCCTATACAGTTGGCACGAGTAATGTAGTGGAGGTTAAACGCATCTAAATGCCTATCTATTGGGAGTAAAATGCAAAATATTGGGAGCGTTACGTTACTCACTACAAACGACGATCACCGTTTACCCCCTCCAACATTTATTTTTTTGCCACTACTGCAGCTGGTACACACAGTCAGTATTGGGGTACTAAGTTAGGTTGAGCTGGTACTCAGGAAACGTCCCTAGATACTGGTGGCGTCCATGGATGTGTGTTGCTGACTTCTTAGGGGCAGTCAGGGTGATTAGCATACCTGGCTGGAGTCCATCTGTGCTACCCTGCTCCACATCCCAACCTGAAGAGGACATGTACAGTACATTTGGAAAGTATTTACACCATTTGATTTTTCCACATTTTGTTACGTTACAGCCTTGTTTTCAAATGGATTATATTGTTTTTTTTCTCTCTTCAATCTACACACAATACCCCATGATGACAAAGCAAAAACAGGTTTAGAAAATTAGGCACATTTATTGAAAATAAAAAAAACAAATATCACATTTACCTTTGGCAGTGATTACAGACTCGAGTCCTCTTGGGTATGACGCTACAAGCTTGGCACACCTGTATTTGGGGAGTTTCTCCCATTCTCTGCAGATCCTCTCAAGCCCTGTCAGGTTGGATGGGGGAGCGTCGCTGCACAGCTATGTAGGGTCGTTGTCCTGTTGGAAGGAGAACCTTCTCTGCTCTGGAGCAGGTTTTCATCAAGGATCTCTGTACTTTGCGCCGTTCATCTTTCCCTTGATTCTGACTAGTCTCCCAGTCCCTGAAAAACATCCCCACAGCATGATGCTGCCACCACCATGCTTCACCGTAGGGATGGTACCAGGTTTCCTCCAGACATGACGCTTGGCATTCAGGCCAAAGAATTCAATCTTGGTTTCATCAGACCAGAGAATCTTGTTTCTCACGGTCTGAGAGTCTTTAGGTGCCTTTTGGCAAACTCCAAGCAGGCTGTCATGCCTTTTACTGAGGAGTGATTTCCATGGCCTGTTTGGTGGAGTCCTGCAGAGATGGTTGTCCTTGTGGAAGGTGTTCCACA
Organism: Salvelinus sp. IW2-2015; assembly: GCF_002910315.2. NCBI lineage: Eukaryota > Metazoa > Chordata > Actinopteri > Salmoniformes > Salmonidae > Salvelinus > Salvelinus sp. IW2-2015. The sequence goes on along the minus strand of NC_036870.1, from coordinate 4,869,922 downwards.
GAGGAACTCTGGAGCTCTGCCAGAGTAACCATCAGGATCTTGGTCACCTCCCTGACCAAGGCCCTTCTCCCCAGATCTGTGCCTCGACACAATCCTGTCTCGGCGCTCTTTGGACAATTCCTTTTACCTCATGGCTTGGTCAGGGAGGGGCCCACCTATCTGAGGGGATGTCGATTCTAGCATTTTTATTTATTTAACCTTTATTTAACTAAGCAAGTCAGTTAAGAACAAATTCTTATTTGCAATGACGGCCTACCGGGGAACTGTGGGTTAACTGCCTTGTTCAGAGGCAGAACGACAGATTTTTACCTTGTCAGCTTCAGGGATTCAATCCAGCAACCTTTTGGTAACTGGCCCAATGCTCTAACCACGAGGCTACCTGCCGCCCCTATGGGTACAGTGGTCTTCTTCAGCAGGTCCAGGATGGAGCCAAAAGGCACAAGAAAGAGGATTTCGACACTTACCATCTCAGATTGTTATGAAATCGTTTCTGTAGTTTGAAACAGATACGATTAGCGTTCCTGCGACATTATTTTGTTGAAATATAATTTGAACTAATTGATTGCACCCAAATTGGCAATTTTAATTTATAGGATTCATATAATATTTAATAAATATAGTACCTAACATTCGGTTTGGACTCAACTTTTTTTTTCTAACAATGAGTTAGACATGAGGAATCCAAAGAAATGTTGAAATGCCACCCACGGACCCCCCACACCAATCCCACCCCAACAACATGTCTATAGTATCAGTTCTCTGTGGGCCGGGTTGGGTGTGATGGCTGTGAAGAGTGAAGGGGTGGGTGTGGGCATGTTTGGTTGGCGGGGTAGCCTACTACTAGATACCGTAAGGATCATAGGAACATAGCCTATAAATCTAGGCCAATGTTACTGTGACAAGTGAATGTACAAAAAGAAGAAGACAACAATGTGGTTGAACAGTTAATTCATTATGTACTGCCTATCAATGTGTCAGCACTATATGGCATACTGTACCGTATATAGGCATATGGTATGACCATAAGCGTGATGCAGACCATGCGTTATAATTATATGGATTACACCACTGGTAGCCTAAATAAGGACATCTACAGTGGCCTTCCTTGTGCCTGGGACTGCAGCATAGACATTCAGCCAGTGGAGGCCGCTGGTTGACTGAATACCCGGGGCGCGAGGTGGTTGGAGTTGTCAACAAAGCAGCATGACAGAAATATGATGCCAAGTTTTCAAACTACCGGTAGTTTCTTAGAGAAGATATAAAAAGCCATCTGTGCATTTGAACAACAGCATCAATACTTTTGTATGTCAAAACTGAATGACCACTGCTGAACTGTTTTGAACAGATTAGATTATAGTATTTAGAATGAGCAAATAGCTCACGAACAAACGAGGGCACCACGGAGAAAGAATGCAACAAGCATGCAGATGCAATAAGTGAAAGCACATTATCTAACTGGGGATAGCTAGCTAGCTAACATCAGTGCTAACATCAGTGGTGTAAAGCACTTACGTAAAAATACTTTAAAGAACTAAGTACTTAAGTCGTTTTTGGGGGTATCTGTACTTTACTATTTATATTTTTGATAACTTTGACTTTTACTTCACTACATTCTTCAAGAAAATAATGTACTTTTTACTCCATACATTTTCCCTGACGTACAATAGTACTTGTTACATTTTGAATGCTTAGCAGGAAAGGAAAATGGTCCATGCCTCCTTGCCCGTCCAACATTTCCTCATCTCCCACTCCTTCTAATGCAACTAGCCCCGATGCTTCTACCTCTTTTTCCCTGCCCCGCGACAAAGTTTCTCCCTGCGTCTGAGGTGCTAAAGGAGCTCCTGAAACTTGACCCCAAAAAAACATCTGGGTCAGATGGTTTAGACCCTTTCTTCTTTAAGGTTGCTGCCCCTATAATCGCCAAGCCTATCTCTGACATTTTTAACCTGTCTCTCCTCTCTGGGGAGGTTCCCATTGCTTGGAAGGCAGCCACGGTTCGTCCTTTATTTCAATGGGGAGATCAAGCTGATATAGGCTATTTCTATTTTGCCCTGTTTATCAAAAGTGTTGGAAAAGCTTGTCAATAATCAACTGACTGGATTTCTTGATGTCTATAGTATTGTCTCTGGTATGCAATCTGGTTTCCGCTCAGGTTATGTATGTGTCACTGCAACCTTAAAGGTCCTCAATGATGTCACCATTGCCCTTGATTCTAAGCAATGTTGCGCTGCTATTTTTATTGACTTGGCCAAAGCATTTGATACGGTAGACCATTCCATTCTTGTGGGCCGGCTAAGGAATATTGGTGTCTCTGCGGGGTCTTTGGCCTGGTTTTCTAACTACCTCTCTCAAAGAGTGCAGTGTATAAAGTCTGAACATCTGCTGTCTCAGCCACTGCCTGTCACCAAGGGAGTACCCCAAGGCTTGATCCTAGGCCCCACGCTCTTCTCAATTTACATCGACAACATAGCTCAGGCAGTAGGAAGCTCTCTCATACATTTATATGCAGATGATATTCTTATACTCAGCTGGCTCCTCCCCGGATGTTGTGTTAAATGCTCTACAACAAAGCTTTCTTAGTGTTCAACAAGCTTTCGCTACTCTGAACCTTGTTCTGAACACCTCCAAAACAAAGGTCACGTGGTTTGGTAAGAAGAATGCCCCTCTCCCCACAGGTGTGATTACTACCTCTGAGGGTTTAGAGCTTGAGATAGTCACCTCATACAAGTATTTGGGAGTATGGCTAGACGGTACACTGTCCTTCTCTCAGCGCATATCAAAGCTGCAGGCTAAAGTTAAATCTAGACCTGGTTTCCTCTATCGAAATAGCTCCACTTTCACCCCAGCTGCCAAACTAACCCTGATTCAGATGACCATCCTACCCATGCTAGATTACGGAGATGTAATTTATAGATCAGCAGGTAAGGGTGCTCTCGAGTGGCTAGACGTTCTTTACCATTTGGCCATCAGATTTGCTACCAATGGTCCTTATAGGACACATCACTGCACTCTTCTGTAAACTGGTCATCTCTGTATACCTGTTCCAAGACCCACTGGTTGATGCTTCTTTATTAAACCCTCTTAGGCCTCAATCCCCCCTATCTGAGATATCTACTGCAGCCCTCATCCTCCACATACAACACCTGTTCTGCCAGTCACATTCTGTTAAAGGTCCCCAAAGCGCACACATCCCTGGGTTGCACATCTTTTCAGTTTGCTGCAGCTATCGACTGGAATGAGCTGCAACAAACACTCAAACTGGACAGTTTGATCTCAATCTCTTCATTCAGACTCAATCATGGACAATTACTGACAGTTGTGGCTGCTTTGCGTGATGTATTGTTGTCTCTAGCTTCTTGCCCTTTGTGCTGTTGTCTGTGCCCAATAATGTTTGTACCATGTTTTGTGCTGCTACTATGTTGTGCTGCTGTCATGTTGTGTTGCTACCATGCTGTGTTGTTGTCTTAGATCTCTCTTTATGTAGTGTTGTGTTGTCTCTCATGTCGTGCTGTGTTTTTTGTCCTATATTTTTATTTTATTTATTTTTTATTTTTAATCCCAGCCCGCGTCCCCGCAGGAGGCCTTTTGCCTTTTGGTAGGTCGTCATTGTAAATAAGAATGTGTTCTTAACTGACTAGCCTAGATAAATAAAGGTAAAATAAATAAACATTTACTTGATACTTTAGTACATTTAGAACCAAATACTTGCAGACTTTTACTCAAGTAGTTGTCACGACTTCCACCGAAGGTGGCTCCTCTCCCTGTTCGGGCGGCGCTCGGCGGTCGTCGTCACCCGTCTCCTAGCTGCCACCGATTCCTTTTCCCTTTTCTGTTGGTTTTGTCTTTATTGTTTTCACCTGTTCCTTGTTTATGGTTAATTCGGGGCTATTTAAGCCTTCAAGGCCCGCCTGCTTTTGTGTGGGCTTATTTTCTGTTCTGTGAGTGGAGGTTTGTGGTCTGTTACATTACGTATTGTTTGGTGTCCCGTTTTGTTGGTCATTTGTGCCTGTTGTTTTTGGCGTGACCATTTTTGGGAATAAATACGTCTTTTCTGGAACCTCTGCTCTCTGCGCCTGACTCCACACCCACCACTCCTAGCTAACGTGACAGTAGTATTTTACTGGGTGACTTTCACTTTTTATTGAGTCATTTTTTATTAAGGTATCTTTACTTTTACTCAAGTATGACAATTGGGTACTTTTTCCACCACTGGCTAACATAATGCCACAAAAAAAAATCTTTGAAATAGCTTCCCATTTCTAAATTAGTCAGATATTAGTTTTGAAAGACTTGAAATTGGCATGGTGGCTAACTAACTAGCAAGCTGGGCTAGCACAGTCTGCTTATCAAAGGTAGATAACTGGCTAATTTGACCCAAAAATCTATCAAACAATTTCTCAATATTTCTCAAAATTCCTGTAGCTGGCTAAATCATTTGATCATGCTTTGTGATACACCCGGTTTTATGCTGTTTTAGTCCACATAACATGTCACCCTGTGCTGTTATAATTTATGCTAGCAGTTCCTCCTCATAGCAAATAGCTGGCAAAACAATCCAAGTATGTTCACACGGCTTGCTGCTGGCATTCACTGAGGGGCAGATTATTAAGTAACTGAACAGCTTGTTTTGAACAATATATTGTTCCAAATGTACACATTTACTGCAAATATTTTTGAGCATGTAAAACAAACCATGAATTCTATAATATCTTTTTTGGAATAAAAATATTTTTTGGGACCAATCACAAGTAGTTTTTTTTACCAATCACAAGTGGGGAGCCGACCCTAATGCACTAATGGACGGGACACCTCTGCATTCAGCACCTTGGAGAGCACTGTAGTCAGTGCAAAGAAAACAGTTAAGATTTTATGCGATTTCAGCACATGGTTGACAGCACAGCACAGCATATGGGTCGATTTCAGAGCCAACAAAAATTATATTTGAAATCAATAATTTGTAATTAATTTTGAATATAATATTTTGGAATTTCTAATGCACAAATTTTGGATTTGAAACTATTGCATTCTGTTTTTTAAATTCAATTTCAATTCAATTCAATTCAAAGTGCAAACCAGATGGGATGGCATATCGCTGCTTAATGCTGTGGTAGCCATGCTGGTTAAGTATGCCTTGAATTCTAAATAAATCACTGACACTGTCACCAGCACAGCACCCCCACACCTCCTCCACCATGCTTCACAGAGGGAACAACACATGCTGAGATCATCCGTTCACCTACACTGCGTCTCACAAAGACACAGCGGTTGGAACCAAAATTCTCAAATTTGGTCTCATCAGACCAAAGGACAGATTTCCACCTGTCTAATGTCCATTGCTTGTGTTTCTTGGCCCAAGCAAGTCTCTTCTTCTTATTGGTGTCCTTAAGTAGTGTTTTTTTGTAGCAATTCAACCATGATGGCCTGATTCACACAGTCTCCTCAGAACAGTTGAAGCATTTATTTGGGCTGCAATCTGAGGTGCAGTTAACTCTAATAAACTTTTCCTCTGCAACAGAGGTAACTCTGGGTCTTCCTTTCCTGTGGCGGTCCTCATGAGAGCCAGTTTCATCATAGCGCGTGATGCTTTTTGCGACAGCACTTGAAGAAAGGTTTAATGTTCTTCAATTATTCCGGATTGACTGACCTTTATGTCTTAAAGTAATGATTGACTGTCATTTCTCTTTGCTTATTTGAGCTGTTCTGACATGATATGGACTTGGTCTTTTAGCAAATAGGGCGATCTTCTGTATACCCCCCTACCTTGTCACAACACAAGGGATTAGCTCGAATGCATTAAGAAGGAAATAAATTCCACAAATTAACTTTTAACAAGGCACACCTGTAAATTGAAATGCATTCTAGGTGACTACCTCATGAAGCTGGTTGAGAGAATGCCAAGAGTGTGCTGTCATCAGGGCAAAGGGTGGCTACTTTGATGAATCTCAAATAGAAAATATATTTTGATTGTTTAACACTTTTTTGGTTATTTCACAGTTTTGATGTCTTCACTATTATTTTACAATGTAGAAAATAGTAAAAATAAAGAAAAACACTTGAATGAGTAGGTGTGTCCAAACTTCTGACTGGTACTGTTTATACACAAAGATCTTTAAAAGGGATTTCAAAATAAAGTCTGGGATTTATTTCCATTGTGGGCCTTTTTTCTTTCTGCTAAATTACAGTTTTTTGGGGTATCTGTACTTTACTATTTATATTTTTTGGCTACTTTTACTTTTACTTCACTACATTTCTAAAGAAAATAATGTACTTTTTACTCCATACTGTCACGCACTGACCATAGAGAGCTTTAATTCTCTATGTTGGTTAGGTCGGGGTGTGATTAAGTGTGGGTCATCTAGGTGTATTATATTTCTATGTTGGCCTAGTATGGTTCCCAATCAGAGGCAGCTGTTTATCGTTGTCTCTAATTGGGGATCATATTTAGGTAGCCATTTCCTATTGTGATTTGTGGGATCTTGTCTATGTATAGTTGCCTGTGAGCATTATTTATAGCTTCACGGTTCGTTCGTTCGTTTGTTTGTTTTGTTACTTTGTTCTTTGAAGTTTTAATTTCCAATATTAAAGGATGGAAACATATCACGCTGCATCTTGGTCCACTCCTTGTAACGATCGTGACAGAAGATCCCACCACAAATGGACCAAGCAGCGTGGCCAGGAGGAACAGGTATCCTGGGCCTGGGAGGATATCCAAGAGGTAAAGACATCCTGGACTTGGGAGGAGATAATGGCAGGAGACGAAAGCCTTCCATGGAAGCAGACGCAAGCGGTGAAGGAAGGAGAGCGACAACGCCGGGGTTCGCAGCCACGACGCAAGCCAAAGAAGCTGCCTCAAAATATTTTTTTTGGGGGGGGGGGGGCACATGGGCTGGTCGGCGAAGTTGAGGTGTGAGTCAGAGACCGAGGAGTTATTGGACAAATTGGAGGAGAGTGAACGGAAGGGAGAGTTAGAGACCTTCGAGGAGTTGTTGGACAAATTGGAGGAGAGTGAAGCGAGAGAGCTATTGGTTTGGCGTAGTATGCACGGCATTCATCCTGAGGAGCGTGTTAGCCGTCCGATACCACCTGTGCCAGCTTCCTATACTCGCTCTGAGGAGCATGTCATTTGTCCGGTACCATGTGAGCCGGTTCTACGCACCAGGTCTCCAGTGCGCCTCCACAGCCCAGTACATCCTGTGCCTGCTCCTCGCACTCTCCCTCAAGTGCGCCTTCCCAGTCAGGTATGTCCTATGCCTGCTCCTCGCACTCTCCCTGAAGTGCGTGTCCCCAATCAGGTACGTCCTGTGCCTGCTCCTCGCACTCTCCCTGAAGTGCGTGTCCCCAGTCAGGTACGTCCTCTGCCTCCTCCCCACACTCGCCCTGAGGTGCGTGTCATCAGTCCGGTGCCACCTGTACCAGTCCCACACATCAGGCCTCCAGTGCGCCTCCACAGTCCAGTACATCCTGTGCCTCCTCCCCGCACTCGCCCTGAGGTGTGTGTCATCAGCCCGGTGTCACCTATACCGGTTCCACCCATCAGGCCTCCAGTGCGCCTCCACAGTCCAGAGCTTCCGGCAACAGTTCCCAGTCCAGAGCTTCCGGCGACAGGTCCGGAACCTCCCGGCGACGTTTCGCGGTCCGGAACCTCCCGGCGACGGTCCGCGGTCCGGAACCTCCTGAGACGGTTCGTGGTCCGGAACCTCTTGAGACGGTCCGCGGTCCGGAGTGTCCAGCGAGGGTTTCGCGGTCCGGAGTCTCCAGCGAGGGTTCCGCGATCCGGAGTCTCCAGCGGGGGTTCCGCGGTCCGGGGCCTCCTGCGAGGGTTCCCGCTGTCCGGGGCCCCCAGGTGACGAACCACGGTCCGGAGTCCTCGGCGACGATCTACGGTCCGGAGTCCCCGGCGACGAGCCACGGTCTGGTTCCTCCGATGACGTGTCCACGAGCGGAGTGGGTACTTCGCCCCGCACCGGATCCGCCCCCGACGGTAGATGCCCACCCGGACCCTCCCCTATTGAGTCAGGTTTTGCGGCCGGAGTCCGCACCTTTGGGGAGGGGGTACTGTCACGCCCTGACCATAGAGAGCTTTTATTCTCTGTTTGTTAGGTCGGGGTGTGATTAAGGGTGGGTCATCTAGGTGTATTATATTTCTATGTTGGCCTAGTATGGTTCCCAATCAGAGGCAGCTGTTTATCGTTGTCTCTGATTGGGGATCATATTTAGGTAGCCATTTTCCTATTGTGATTTGTAGGATCTTGTCTATGTATAGTTGCCTGTGAGCATTATTTATAGCGTCACCTTTCGTTCGTTCATTTGTTTTGTTCTTTGAAGTTTTAATTTCCAATATTAAAGAATGGAAACATATCACGCTGCATCTTGGTCCACTCCTTGTAACGATCGTGACACATACATTTTCCCCGATAGTAGAAAATAGTATAATAAAGAAAAACACTTGAATGAGTAGGTGTGTCCAAACTTTTGATTGGTACTGTTTATACACAAAGATATTTAAAAGGGATTGCAAAATATAGTTGGGGATTTATTTCCATTGTGGGCCTTATTTTTTATTTTCTCAGATAAATTAGTTTTTTGGGGTATCTTTACTTTTACTTCACTACATTCATACATTGCCTATGCCGTTCGGCCATCGCTCATTCATATATTTTTATGTACATATTCTTATTCATTCCTTTCCACTTGTGTGTATAAGGTAGTTGTTGTGAAATTGTTAGATTGCTTGTTAGATATTACTGCATGGTCGGAACTAGAAGCACACGCATTTCACTACACTCGCATTAACATCTGCTAACCATGTGTATGTGACAAATAAAATTTGATTTGATTCCTAAATAAAATAATGTACTTTTTACTCCATACATTTTCCCCGACAGCCAAAAGTACTCGTTGAATGCTTAGTAGGACAGGAAAATGCTTCAATTCACGCATGTATCAAGGGAACATCCCTGGTCATCCCTACTGCCTCTGATCTGGCGGACTCACTAAACACACATGCTTAGTTTGTAAATTATGTCTGAGTGTTGGTGTGGCCCTGGCTATCCTTAAATAAATACAAAATATTAATAAAATGGTGCCGTCTAGTTTTAATCATAATATAAGGAATTTGAAATGATTTATACTTTTACATTTGATAGTTTAGCAATAACATTTACTTTTCATTATTAAGTATATTTAAAACCATACTTTTAGACTTTTACTCAAGTAGTATTTTAATGGGGGACTTTCACTTTTACTTGTCATTTTCTATTAAGATGTCTACTCTTACTCAATAATGACAATTGGGTCCTTTTTCCACAACTGAGAAACCGCCAGAAGCTTCTATTTACCAAAGAGTGTTTGGGTCTATCTGGTCTCTTCTACCTTTCCTGGCTATAATGTTTTCTCTGGTTTTGAATCTGAATTTAGAGAACAGAATTTCAAAACTGAATCTGAATCTGAGGAAGTTGAATATATTACATTTTGCTAAACTTGAAATGATAGTTTGTAAACTTGATACAAAGACTATGAATGCAATATCTACGATATTGAAACTGAATATATAAATATTGAACTTGACTATTCAATTAAAATAGGAATTTAATTTTAAAAACAACAATGCCATATTCATTCAATTCCGATTGAAATTACGAAACACATGTTCAATATATGATTTTAATGATTCAATTTGTGCAATCATTCAAAATTATGGAATTCAAATACAATTTCTGTTGGTATTGAAATCGCTCCATAGTAGCACCCAGCCACACCGCGCCCAGTTTACCTCACTACTCATAATGGGGAGTTTCAGCACACCTATGTTTGGATTGTTCTTGTTGTGTGTGACTCTGTGCAGGAAGAAGGCCTGTTAAGCGAGATGAGACTGCCATGTGTTCTGCTATTGTTCCCTTTCCCCCGACAATAGGAAATACTTTTAAAATGATTGCAACTGCTCCAGATCTCATTGGGATCTGCTACACTATATGCCAAGAAGTCTGAATCTTCATGGCGCAGGTGACAGTGTGCTCACCCTTGGCAGGGTTGTTGGTTCATGCCACACCATGGAGCTGTTACCAACAATATCGCTACATTGGTAGTATAATCCCTGTAGTCTCTCTCTCAGGGCTTTGTTGTCAGTAAACACATTTACTGCAGGTGGCAGTAAATGTGGCGTTATACCTGTTCAAACAACACACTACAGGTGGCAGTATGCACCCGTTCAGTTTGCTTGCCAACTCATAGAAGTAGCAGAAGAAGAAAATGGACTACTTCAAAATGGAGATGGCCTCAATGGCACTTCCCATGCTCTCAGAGACGCCATAATGGGACATATACAATAAAGCAATGTCTATCTAAGTCTATGGGTGGAACTCAAAGCACACAGTGTGCTGGTCCCTTCATCACATGGTCATTGATGTAGTGGTAAAAACAATAAGTGGGTAAACGCTGATCGCCGGTTGCGGTGAAAAAAGTAATGCTCCCTATACTTTCAATGAATTTTTCTGCAAATAAACTGCATTTACCCTCCAATAAAATGACTGAAACCTACAGACACAACAGGCTATATGATAAGATGCTTATGGTAATGGTGAAAAAAGGGACAAGAATGTAGCAGCCAGCCTTTTTACAGGGATATTCTAATGGTAAAATCATGAATAAAGGTTAAGTAGTCCGCATTCCTTTAAATGAAAATCATCCAGTCACAAGTGTTCTTGTCTTTTTATTATGTTCATTGTGATAGGCCTAAACTCCTAATAAATAGATCATTCATTACTAAAAGTGCCAAGGCTTTAATGACCATGCCTCTAATGATTATCAGCCTCTGATGATGGATGGATAGTTCTAGGAATCGGGTATATTGACAATAAATAAAGAGGGGTAGATAGCTTCCCAAACCTAAATTATTTTAGTTCTGTGCTACTGTAACTACATGAGTTACCAATGGTTGCTACATGAGTTAGCAATGGTTGGAACTTGGTACATGATGGGCAGTCACAGACAAGCTCTACACTCCCACCCTACACCCACTTGACATTATGGAACTGTGTCGAGTTGAGTGTGCGTTACCTAACGAGAAGGACTGAGTGATTGAACAACGCTGCAAAGAATGTGCTTTAGCTGAAATCACTGGCATATTTTGAAGACTCGTTTCGCGTTTGGAGAACCTGATAACAGAGGTAATTAGCTAACTGAAGCTAATAGAATTGCACACATTTTTGTTTCATGCTAACTTGGCTAGCCTGACTAGCTAGCTACTGACTACGAGTTGAGTGCACTGGGTTGAATGGACTAGATAAACAATTGTCGGTCTTGCTAATGTTCACTGTTCCTGGCTATATTAGACTGACAATGAATTTGCGCCAGTTTAGGGCTGCGAAGATTACCGTTGGGCCTTTCAACCCTTTCTGGTTGTAGCTAGCTAGCTAATGTAGCTAGATAATGTTAACAAGCTAGCTAGCCACACCACAGATATAACCAAATGTTTCACCGGATGTATAAATCTGAAGCATCCGGATGGCGTTTCCATTCCACACACCACCAAATGATGATGAGAGCAAGCCCAGCGGCCGACAGTGGGAGAAGATGGAGCGAGATGGTTCCCAAAACTCAGGGTCGGCGTATGGGCCGGTCTTAGGGGTCTGGCCTGCCCTACCGTACCTCCTTGCCCGTCCAAATCAAATATTGAAATATTGTAATTTATTTGACCGAGACGCGCACCGACAGAAATACGCATCCGAGCGAGCTAAACAGCGCCCCTCTGTCTCAGTATGTGTAGACCATGTATCTGATGCTGCCTGGATCAAAAGAGTATGGCATGACACTATTTCTGGCCATACAGCTTCAGATACATGGGCTACATATAGAGAGGCCCTGTTTCGCTCCCTCTGCGTCGATAATTACCAAGTCTCGGAGTGAAAGAGCAAAATATTGATCTGATGATCCCATATATCCAGTGGAAACGTCATAAAAACAGCTGTCTGTCCGGAGCTCACTGGCCCAGGAAACTGAGTGCACAGAATAGGCTAGTTGATACAATGTTGCAAGTGAAGCAGTAGCTGCAAGCGAACTTGCAATGATGATTTGATACAACATGCACACAAAAATGTGATGATTGTGGATAGTCATATTAATATAATAGTTCGATAAAAATGTTTACATGCTTTGCAAGAACGATTCCCCTAATAATCCTGTTTACATGGAAACATCTGAAATCAGGCTACCTGATGGCACTCTGATAAATGCAGAAAATTGCCAATCAAAATAAACATTCTACCACAGCAAACATGTTATTTTTGGGAAGCATGTTTGATTCTGAGTTCGGACATATAAAGTTTGCATGTGAAAACTACTTCTAATACACATACATTCAGTTGTTTCAAATTCACTTCACTCACACTAAGAGGGAGGCTTCTCAGTGAGCAAAACCTGGCTGAAAATAAGTCAATATGACAACTTTTTATGCCTTATTCAGGACGCAAACTGGTTGAAAAAGTATGTTTTTTCTATGTTTTTTTACTGACCAGAATATTGTTTATTTTCTGACCGCTGTATGTAGCCTACATAAAAAAAAATGTTTTACCTTTATTTAACTAGGCAAGTCAGTTAAGAACAAATTCTTATTTTCAATGACGGCCTAGTGGGTTAACTGCCTTGTTCAGGAGCAGAACGACAGATTTGTACCTTGTCAGCTCGGGGATTCGAACTTGCAACCTTTCGGTTACTAGTCCAACGCTCTCCAACGCTCTCAAGGTCATAGTTAAGACCTTGTCATAAACTGGTAATAACCCCCTGACTACAGCTTATTACCTACACTTTTTGAAAAAGTGTTCCAAAGGGGTTCTTCGGCTGTTCCCATAGAATAACCCTTTTTGGTTCCAGGGAGAAACCTTTTGGTTTCCATGTAGAACCTTCTGTGGAAAGGGTCCTATATAGAACCAAAAGGGTTCTCCTATGGGGGCAGCTGAATAACCCTTTTAGGTTCTACCTTTGTAAAAAGTATTGCAGAGGATAAAGTTGGATATTGCAAACATTGTTCATTACATTTCTATTTGTTTCCAAAGTCCCCAATTAAAGTTAATCAGCAACATATTCTTACATTTAAAATAGATCAAGCAATCACAATTTTCCGCACACCTGCATACAGTAATTGTTTCATAATGCATAGAAATACTGTGAGTATATAAAGGCCCATTGTTTTATTGTATTAATGATTAATTAGAGTGGTGTGATGGGGTAGATCCTCATCAGGGAACTCTGAGCACAGAAGGCGATCTAGAGCGCAGTGGCCCTCTTGAAGAGTCATGTGATGGATCAGATCGGCGGTGGAGAGAATCAGCGCATTACAACTTCAGCAATTTGAGATTTTATAAGCAAACTAGAAAGGAGATTCTTGAAGGAACTTTGTAGACTCAGCTGACTAAAACTATTTCCATGGTACTAGTTGAGTTTTGTGGCAGTTATAGCTTAGAGATGTCTTTAAAAAAGAGCAACTTGCTCGTACTTTGCGTCCTTCTCCAACATGACTTAGGGGCACATTTCGGGAATTTCCAGAGGGCCCGCAACACATCAACCTTCTGAGTTTTTTGGCTTTTCATGACACTGTAAGTCTAAAAAATGTTAAATAAAAAGATGATTGGCATCATGTGGGCATGCAGGACACGACATAACGGTAACGCACAGTAAAATATCTTTAACAGTCATAATCTACAGTACTAAAAGTGATAGCAACAGCATGTTTGCTCCTTTGTCCCTTCATATTGAAGTGGTATATTAATTCATTGGTCATCAATCTGAAACATTTTAAGAAGATATCAAATTTAGACAGTTGGATAATGGAAATGTTTAACTCCTCTCTAAATGGTCAAGTTTTGCTGAATCCTAATATATGTTGTAATTCAAACAACTTTTTATAAACACACCGCTCCATAATCCTGAGGACATTGTTCCTGTCAGAGGTTTCCCAATTGAGGACAGTTTGGCAGTCTTAAAAAAAGAAAGTTAAATGCAAAAATTCAAGTATGTACACAACCGTTCAAAAGTTTGGGGTCACTTAGAAATGTCCTTGTTTTTGAAAGAAAAGCATTTTTTTTTGTCCATTAAAATAACATCAAATTGATCAGAAATATAGTGTAGACATTGTTAATGTTGTAAATGACTATTGTAGCAAGAAACAGCAGATTTTTTATGGAATATCAACATAGGCGTACAGAGGCCCGTTATCAGCAACCATCACTCATGTGTTCCAATGGCACGTTGGAACAGCATCCCGGAGTCGCCTCTTCACTGTTGACATTGAGACTGGTGTTTTGTATTCTTTAAGTATTAAGTATTCACCCCCCTCGGCATTTTTCCTATTTTGTTGCCTTACAACCTGGAATTAAAATCGAATTTTTGGGGGTTTGTATCATTTGATTTAAACATCATGCCTACCACTTTGAAGATGCAAAATCTTTGTCAATCTTTATTGCGAAACAAACAAGAAAAACAAACAAGAAATAAGACAAAAACAAACAGAAAACTTGAGCGTGCAATCTTTCATATTTGACTAGGCCATTCCAAGACGTTTAAATGTTTCCCCTTACACCACTCGAGTGTTGCTTTAGCAGTTTGTCCTGCTGGAAGGTGAACCTCCGTCCCAGTCTCAAATCTCTGGAAGACTGAAACAGGTTTCCCTCAAGAATTTCCCTGTATTTAGTGCCATCCATCATTCCTTCAATTCTGACCAGTTTACCAGTCCCTGCCGATGAAAAACATCCCACAGCATGATGCTGCCACCACCATACTTTACTGTGGGGATGGTATTCTCGGGGTGATGATCTCAGACTATTACCAATCCCATAAAGTATGACTCCAAACACCCAGAAAAGGCTACTCTTCTTGATGTTTTCCTCACAAATAATCCCTGATAGGTATCAGTCTGGTGTTTTCTGTAATGACCTTCGTGATCACTGTTTTACAGCCTGTGTTCGTAGTGGCTGCTCAATGAAACAACCTGTCCTGATTTGTCATAGACACTTCCTAAAACACTTTAATGAGCAAGCCTTCCTTCATGAACTGGCCTCTGTAAAATGGTATAGAATCAGCATGATCCCCTCACCTTCTTTTTTGATATTTCGAGTGATATTGTCAACAAACACACACCATAAAGAAAATGAGAATTAAAACAGGTTCTGCCCCTGGTTCGACCGTGATCTTGCAGAGTTACTCCACCTCGAGTTGCATTTGGCGAAATGCTCGGCACACGTATACTCAGGCTGACTGGTTCTCGTTCAGGCAAATGAGAAATAAGTGCACTCAGGCTATCCAGGCCAAAGTTAGTTACTTTAAGGAGCAGTTCTCTCTCTGTGGGTCTAACCCCAAGAAGTTCTGGAAAACAGTTAAAGACCTGGAGAATAAACCCTCCTTCTCATAGATGCCCATGTCCCTTAAAGTTGATGATGTGGTTGTTACTGACAAGAAGCACATGGCTGAGCTCTTTAATCACCACTTCATTAAGTCAGGATTCCTATTTGACTCAGCCATGCCTCCTTGCCCATCCAACATTTCCTCATCTCCCACCCCTTTTAATGCGACTATCCCCAATGCTTCTTCCTCAGAGCCCAATCAAGACACAAATATATCCGCCATATTATGCAGTCAACAAAATTCAGCATTATTAATCTTCACTTACCTTTGCTAATCTTCGTCGGAATGCAAATAGTTACTTTTGTTAGCGTGTTTGGTAAACAAATCCAAAGTCACGAAGCACGTTCACTAAAAGCAGGCGAAATGTCAAAAAGTTCCATAACAGTCAGTAGAAACATGTCAAACGATGTATTGAATCAATCTTTAGGATGTTTTTAACATAATTCTTCAATAATGTTCCAACCTTCAGAAAAGCAAATGGAACGGGAGAAAACTCATGTGAACGCGCATGGTCAGGTCGTGGCTGCTGGCAGACCTCTGACTCATTCCCATCTCATTCGCTCCCACTTCACAGTAGCAGCATCAGACAAAGTTCTAAAGACTGTTGACATCTAGTGGAAGCCTTAGGAATTGCAACATTACCAATATCCCACTGTATCTTCAATAGGAGCTGAGTTGAAAATCGACCAACCTCAGATTTCCCACTTCCTGGTTGGATTTTTTCTCAGGTTTTTGCCTGCCATATGAGTTCTGTTATACTCACAGACATCATTCAAACAGTTTTAGAAACGTCAGAGTGTTTTCTATCCAAATCTACTAATAATATGCATATTCTAGCTTTTAAGGCTTTGTAGCAGGCCGTTTACTCTGGGCATGCTTTTCATCCGGACGTGAAAATACTGCCCCCTACCCCAAAGAAGTTTTAAGGTTGCTGCCCTTATCATCGCCAAGCCTATCTCAGACCTTTTTAACCTGTCTCTCCTTTCTGGGGAGGTTCCCATTGCTTGGAAGGCAGCCACGGTTCGTCCTTTATTTAAAGGGGGAGATCAAGCTGATCCTATCCTAACTGTTACAGGCCTATTTCTATTTTGCCCTGTTTATCAAAAGTGTTGTAAAAACTTGTCAATAATGAACTGACTGGCTTTCTTGATGTCTATAGAATTCTCTCTGGTATGCAATCTGGTTTCCTCTCAGGTTATGGATGTGTCACTGCAATCTTAAAGGTCCTCAATGATGTCACCATTGCCCTTGATTCTAAGCAATGTTGCGCTGCTATTTTTACTGACTTGGCCAAAGCTTTTGATACGGTAGACCATTCCATTCTTGTGGGTGTCTCTCAGGGGTCTTTGGCTTGGTTTGCTAACTACCTCTCTCAAAGAGTGCAGTGTAAAATCTGCTGTCACTGCCTGTCACCAAGGGAGTACCCCAAGGCTCAATCGTAGGCCCCACACTCTTCTCAATTTACATCAACAACATAGCTCAGGCAGTAGGAAGCTCTCTCATCCATTTATATGCAGATGATACAGTCTTATACTCAGCTGGCCCCTCTGCGGATTTTGTGTTAAATGCTCTACAACAAAGCTTTCTTAGTGTCCAACAGGCTTTCTCTGTTCTTAACCTTGTTCTGAACACCTCCAAAACAAAGGTCATGTGGTTTGGTAAGAAGAATGCCCCTCACCCCACAGGTGTGATTACTACCTCTGAGGGTTTAGAGCTTGAGATAGTCACCTCATGCAAGTATTTGGGAGTATGGCTAGAAGGTACACTGTCCTTCTCTCAGCGCATATCAAAGCTGCAGGCTAAAGTTAAATCTAGACTTGGTTTCCTCTATTGTAATTGCTCCTCTTTCACCCCAGCTGCCAAACTAACCCTGATTCAGATGACCATCCTACCCATGCTAGATTACGGAGATGTAATTTATAGATCGGCAGGGAGGGGTGCTCTTGAGCGGCTAGATGTTCTTTACCATTTGCCACCAATGCTCCTTATAGGACACATCACTGCACTCTATACTCCTCTGTAAAATGGTCATCTCTGTTTACCCATCGCAAGAGCCACTGGTTGATGCTTATTCATAAAACCCTCTTAGGCCTCAATCCCCCCTCTCTGAGATATCTACTGCAGCCCTCATCCTCCACATACAACACCCGTTCTGCCAGTCTGCCAGTCACATTCTGTTAAAGGTCTCCAAAGCACACACATCCCTGGGTCGCACATCTTTTCAGTTCGCTGCAGCTGACGACTGGAACAAGCTGCAACAAACACTCAAACTGGACAGTTTGATCTCAATCTCTTCATTCAGACTCAATCATGGACACTTACTGACAGTTGTGTCTGCTTTGCGTGATGTATTGTTGTCTCTAGCTTCTTGCCCTTTGTGCTGTTGTCTGTGCCCAATCATGTTTGTACCATGTTTTGTGCTGCTACCATGTTGTTGTCATGTGTTGCTGCTTTGCTATGTTGTTGTCTTAGGTCTCTCTTTGTGTAGTGTTGTGTTGTTTCTCTTGTCGTGATGTGTGTTTTGTCCTATATTTATGTTTTATTTATTTTTTATCCCAGCCCCCATCCTCGCAGGAGGTCTTTTGCATTTTGGTAGGCCATCATTGTAAATAAGAATTTGTTCCTAACTGACTTGCCTAGTTAAATAAAGGTTAAATAAAAAATAAAATAAAACATGAAATCCAAATATAAATCCATTTAAATTACAGATTGTAATGCAACAAAATTGGAAAAACACCAAGGGGGATGAATACTTTTGCAAGGCAAAGTATATCTGAAGTAGAATGATAAAAATCAAAAAGTTAAAGTGAAACTTTGGAGAGAGCACTAGCCTCTGCCATATGGACAAATTGATACACTGTGATCCATTGGCAGCTAAAGAAATGAGAGCATATTACTCAGAGATAGCCTATAGGCCAATGCAGCCGTAGGCCTATAAATTAGATTGTCAACTAATTAAATTATATAGGCCTAAAGCCGACAAGTAAAAACAGTAGAAAATATCCTGATGAAAATGTGGGTCTTAAAATTACATGAATCTCTCTACTCCACCTGTCAGCCTCCCTTTCTATCTGTTTTGACTTGAGCTATTGCTAGTGAAGTGCAACATTTAGTACGTTTACATGTACACTAATAACTCGATATTAAACGGATTATAGCAGTTAACAGATTATGCAATAGTCATGTAAACTACTTACTCTGCTTCTCTTAATCAGCGTAAGGTCAAAATGGAAGTAATTAATTATACACTGATTAACTCACCTGGTTTTCTGAGCTATCTTTCTAATTATTAGGACATGTAAACACCTTAATCGGTGTTCCAGCAGTGTATTTGTTCTGTGCATGTGCTAGCCCCGGCCGAGCAGCACAGTTGTCATACGACGAGATAAAGACGTCTTTTACTGGTTGAAATCTGGTCGGGACATCATATAACCAGATCACAACCAGATAAAGACGTCTTCTTTATAAAGCTCTTCCCGAATCCGGCAGAATCATATTACTCTGTGTTCCGGCTAATGGTACTAGGACCGAGTCCACTTCAGCTTATCCAGCCCGCCCTTACAAAAAAAAGATTGCAGTGCAGTGAGATATGCTGCAAATACTGCGTCCAAAATAGTTTGGAGTGTGACTGTTTGAGGTTGTGGACAGGTGTCTTTTATACTGATAACAAGTTCAAACAGGTGCCTTTAATACAGGTAACGAGTGGAGGACAGAGGAGCCTCTTAAAGAGGAAGTTACAGGTCTGTAAGAGCCAGAAATCTTGCTTGTTTGTAGGTGACCAAATACTTATTTTCCACCATAATTTGCAAATAAATTCATAAAAAATCCTACAATGTGATTTTCTGGATTTTTTCCCCTCATTTTGTCTGTCATAGTTGAAGTGTACCTATGATGAAAATTACATTAGGCCTCTCTCATCTTTTTAAGTGGGAGAACTTGCACAATTGGTGGCTGACTAAATACTTTTTTGCCCCACTGTATATAAACTCTTTATAGTGTTTTATTTATATTTTAGAGGCGATGAGGTGATAAGTTGGACAGATCGAGTGAAAAAAAGTTTTCCCACACGACATCTGTCCTTCTCACTATCACGCATTAGTTTCGCTTCCCCACCCGCCATTTTAAAAAGACCCGACGGAGCTCATTGCCTTGTTAAATTATGCAGAAACGGGCAGCTTGGAGCTCATGTCATTGTGTCATGTCATTGTGCTTTACAATGGTATTGACATTACAGTTGATCTGGAAGTTTTACGTTTTTGGGGCGCTAAAATAAGGTCAATTGTACGGACCAAGGCGATGTACAAAAGTGAGTGAGTTTACGTTAGCGGGAGGCACGGGGCGATACCAGTGTCCTTCACTTCCCCCAGCAGAACACCTGCCCTGACCAACCGGCGGGTGCAAAGGACACTGCCTACCGGTCATCCCCACTTCCCGCTAGCTACTACGGTACACAGCAGGCGGGAGGTGGGGACGACACTGTGTGCTAACTAACTAGCTAGCTTGCTAGTTAGCTACACTGTGTGCTCGCTAACTTGGTAGTTAGCGAGAACACGGTGTCGTTCCCGCATGCTGTGTACCGCAGTCTTCCTAGGACTAGCTAGCACACAATGTCCTTTGCTCCCGCCGGCCGAACACCTGCCCTCGCCGTCGTTAACAAAACTGCAGGAAAACAATGCCCGACAGAAGGGGGACGAAGGACACTGTCTACCGTTGTCACCTCTCACCTCTTTTTCTTCTGTGGGGTTTATTGGCGGATGGCAACCAACGGGAACCTACTGTACTGGAGCGTCCCCACCTCTCGACCTGTCCTAGGTTAAAAATGGACCAGTAGAAGTATAAAGAGGGGTTCCTGCAGATGCAGGAATGCCAACATGCAGGAACAACCCCGAATTGCGGGCCGCAATTGCACCCTTCTCCATTGAAGTTTAAATTTAAAATGGTGTTAGAACCTAATTTTCAGAGTACATAACTCACGGACACTACAGAAGCTTAACCAAGTTTAATTATTCCCAAAGAGTCGTTACAGCTGTAATTCAGACAAATGACATTTCACACAAGCACTGATATTTAACCCTTTCTCCTAGGCTGAGTCTCTTCTTCCACAAATGGACAGCCAATGTATCTCTGTTGCTAGACAGAACCTTAGTGATATCTGTTCTTCCTCACTTCATCTGACCTGACCTCTACCCCAAAGTGCTCACGCCTCCCCAACTCAAGGCTGTCATGGTTATTGATACCAGACTGTGTCTCTTCTCCTCCCAGAGGATCCCTCCCAGAGGATCACTGATGGCTAACAGTAACATATCCTGACATATACATTATCCTCTCTCCCTCAGTGACATTGTTAGATTCTAAGATCTCCACCCGTCTCCCCTTATCAATGCCTGCCGCATGTAATCGCTTCCCTGCACTCAAAACATTCCAAGCTTAGTTGCACCCACTATATACCTTCCTCCTATAACCCTTCTGATGTAGACCCTCTAAACCTTAGCACTCCATCAGTGACATGAATAAGTATATTTCACATTCTCAAAACCCAACAAGGGAAGGGGTTCAGGTTATGGTTTAGGGTAGGGAGTTTAGTGACATCCCAAGGATCCCCAGATAGCACTAACTGTAAATGCTAGCTAGCTAACAGGATTTTATTCTTCTTTATTCTTTAGGCACGATGGATCAGGACTGCATTGTCTCTGGTGCCCCTGCTGGCCCGGTGGTCCAAGTATGCTTCCCCAGTGTGCGTGCAGCAGTTTTGGACAGCCTGAATCGACAGCGGGAGGAGGGCCGGCTCTGTGACCTCTCCATCCAGGTGCAGGGACAGGTGTTCAGGGCCCACCGCTGTGTGCTGGCTGCCTCCTCGCCATACTTTCACGATCAGGTTTGTCTGTCTGTGTGCATATGAGTGTGTGTACTAGTAGTCTCTCTCGGGTTGCCTCCGCCAATGTACCAACCTTCCGGCTTACACCTCTGTATGTAAAAAACGTCAGTTTAGCATAGAGGAAAAGGCGGAGTTAGCCTATGTGACTGGCCTATGTCTATCTGAAGAGGACCCTCCCCTGAATTTTTTTCACCCCTTTTCGAAGTTACCAAGAGAGTCCGTTATTGATCCCAAACATAGGCTAGTCACTGCTGTTGCCTAGGTCTGGGTTTCCGTGACTAGTGTATTAGAGAGAGACGTCTGTCTTTGCCTGTCTCTACACAATAGTAGTTTGTGTCTTTGCTCTGTCATGTGCATTGTTGTCTGGAAAAATAGCTGTGAAATACTAGTTTTCTTTTCATCACTTTCACCAGGTATTGCTGAAGAATGTGACGACAGTGTCTCTGCCCTCTGTCATGGACCCTGTGGCCTTTGAGAGTGTCCTGAGTTCGGCCTACACCGGCCGACTGAGCATAGTGCGTGATGACATTGTCAACTATGTAACGGTAGCCAGCTTTCTCCAGATGTGGCATATTGTTGACAAATGCACAGAGATCCTGAAGAGACCTCGACCCCCAACAGAATGCAACCCTGTGGATGTTCCAGCTGCCACACGCCACGGTGCCTCCTCAAGGCAGCAGTCCCCAAGCAGCACCGACTGCCTATACATGGAGAGAGAGGGGAAAGAGAAGGAGAAGAGGACCTACGGCCAGGTGCAGAATGCTCTGCCGCCATTGGCCACGTGGAGGAGGCCCCATCAGTTCCCCAGGTGGGGCCACCCCAGGTCCTCACCCCAGCCAGCCTTGTCCATGCCTGTCCAGCACCTAGCTGACTCACAGCTGGACTCCCACCCTGCTGGGGAGAGTGACTACTCCAGCTGTGAGGAGGTGTGGATGTCCAGCCACAGCAAAGCCAGCCTCCTAAGCCATCATGATGGGAGAGGACTGGACCATAGCCACACCAGGCACGGGGGGTTTCCTGGTGAGGCATTGAGACTGAGAGCTAGACTGAGACAGAGGGCAGCACCACCAAGTGCTGAGAAACTGCATGGCAGGGATAGAGGAAGTGGAGAGGGCTATGGGGAAGATCCTCAGGAGAAGAAGGGGACTGAAAGAGTGATTGAAGCAAGTGAAGGAATGGGAGAAGAGTTGGAAGAGGAGAAGAGGGAGGGTCCTGAGCTAAGAGGACACTCTGGTAAGTAGTCCTAGAATGTGAAATGTAAACAGGACTTGGACATTGATATGTGTTTATAAAGTGTTTATATTTGTTTATATATATTTTTTAATATACAGTGTGTGTGTGTGTGTATATATATATACAGTTGAAGTTGGAAGTTTACATCTTAGCCAAATACATTTAAACTCAGTTTTTCACAATTCCTGACATTTAATCCTAGTAAAAATTCCCTGTTTTAGGTCAATTAGGATCCCCGCTTTATTTTAAGAATGTGAAATGTCAGAATAGTAGTAGAGAGAATGATTTATTTCAGGTTTTATTTCTTTTATCACATTCCCAGTGGGTCAGAAGTTTACATACACTCAATTAGTATTTCGGAGCATCACATTCCCAGTGGGTCAGAAGTTTACATACACTCAATTAGTATTTGGGAGCATTGCCTTTAAATTGGTTTAAAATTATAAATTTGGATTAGCTAACACATTGTGCCATTGGAACACAGGAGTGAAAGGATTTCTGATAATGGGCCTCTGTACGCCTATGTAGATATTCCATAAAAAATCTGCCGTTTCCAGCTACAATAGTCATTTACAACATTAACAATGTCTACACTGTATTTCTGATCAAATTGATGTTATTTTAATAGGCATTTAAATTTTTTTTTTTTTTTTAAAACAAGGACATTTTCTAAGTGACCCCAAACTTTTGAATGGTAGTGTATATATATATTCTTTATAAGTTATATTCTTCAATAATCATTGGGTACATATCATTCATTTATAAGTCATTCATTTATAAGATGTACCCCATCAGAAGCCAAAATAGAACCTTGTTTTACTCCAACGTTTGTACACAAAGTAATGTAAACAAACACTATATAGCCCCAAAACATGGTTACAACTATATTTTTGATATCATGGATGGTCAGTCCTTGCATCCATATCTCTGTGTATGTTTTTGAGAGTGGCTATATTTATCTAGCCCCTGCAGCTCTCTTGGCTTTTTACCAAAACCGGGGGCGGGGATTCGCATTGTTATTGTTTCAACTGCTGATTGTCCCTTTAAACATTTGTCTCATATTTATGAGAGGATAAGCACTTACACCTCCCAGTGCCTTAAATACACTATCTTTATATATTTCTCTATGTCCATTGTACATCACTCTGTTTGTATTTCTCCAGTAGACTTCCACTCTAGTGTACACCAAGGTGAGGAGGGAGGACAGCCAGAGGGGAGAAAGAGCTCAGGGGAGCTGCAGAAGAAAGAGGAGAGACAGTTGGGGAGAAGTTCAGCCCTGACTTCTCCCCATGCTGGGGAACCAGATGAGGTGATTCCTGGACCCTCCTGCTCAGCTTCTACACCCTCTACCCAAAAGCAGTGGCAGGCGAGTCCCTGGTCTCAGCAAGTAGCTAGGCCGCAAGCTGGAGAGGAAGACTACAGAAGAGAAGACGACGAAGACGATGACGTGGGGGAAGGGGACTTTGGCCGATTTGCGGATGGTGCCTTTGGAAGGGAAACCTATGATGAGATTGAGGATGGCACCGGACAAGTTTCTCAGAGACCCTTAGTACCTACCTCTCCTGATGACAATGACTTTATCCTGGGGGCCCCAGAGTTGAACTGGCCCAATGGGGCAAACATGACCCATGGTGGTGGTACCCCAACATCCACCTCCAGCTGCCACCTGTCCCCATCTCCTGCTCCGTTCCCCCCTTCCTCCTCACCCCCCATCCCATCTTCCTCCTCTTCCATCTCCCTTGCCGGGGCCCCTTACACAGGAAAAGTGCACTTCTGCCACTGTGGGAAGGCCTACACCCTGAAGAGTATGCGTGACCGCCACGTCAAGATGCAGCATCTCAACCTGCGGCCATTCGCCTGCCCCGTGTGCGCCAAGAGCTTCAAGATGAAGCACCACCTGACCAAGCACCTGAAGACCCACGGCGGGCTGCGGCCCTACGAGTGTGGCCTGTGTGGGAAGAAGGTCATCTGGAGGGATAGTTTCCTGCGCCACCAGGCACGCTGTGAGAGACTGGCCGCCAGCTATGATGGAGCCGCTGCCAGTAGTAACACCACAGCGGCTGCTGACATGGACGATGGTTATGCCTACGGGTTCAAGGAGGGGGAGGTATTTTTTTCACAGGGCGGTCAGGTGAAAGTGGAGCAGGCAGACTGTCAGGGGGAGGCGGAGTCTGGGATGAGTGCGTTGTTAGCGGGTGGGGTTGGGGCTGAATTAGGCTCTCAGTCAAGGACTGTGGTTAGTCACGGCTTTAAGGAGGAAGCCAGCAACAGGTTTAGCTGAAGCTAAAGGAAGGAGGATGGTGAAATATTGTGGAATATAGCAGCACTTGAAAGTGGTATTAGATAGGGTGATAATTATGTTCATAATGGTCCATGTGTAAACCATTAAAACTCAGATCAATGTTGATACACCTGTTTGAACAACTATTCTATGAGGGAGATTTCTGCTTTGTTATTTATTTAAAGGACTATCCCATCATGTCATTGATATCTCGAAAGAGGGAACAAACATGTAATTTGCTCAATGTGAATCATGTGGTTTTAACAGTTTGTGAAGTGTAATGTGAGCACCAGTGAGTGTGTATATTTTGCATACGATTTTGCATACGAGATCTTCAGTTTCTTGCCAATTTCTCGCATGGAATTGCCTTCATTGCTCAGAACAAGAATAGACCGACGAGTTTCAGTAGAAAGTGCTTTGTTTCTGGCCATTTTGAGCCTGTAATCGAACCCACAAATGCTGATGCTCCAGATTCTCAACTAGTCCAAAGAAGGCCAGTTTTATTGCTTCTTTAATCAGGACAACAGTTTTCAGCTGTGCTAACATAATTGCAAAAGGGTTTTCTAATGATTAATTAGCCTTTTAAAATGATAAACTTGGATTAACTAACACAACGTGCCATTGAAACACTGGAGTGCTGTTTGCTGATAATGGGCCTCTGTAGATATTCCATAAAAAATCTGCCGTTCCAGCTACAATAGTCATTTACAACATTAACAATATCTACACTGTATTTCTGATCAATTTGATGTTGTGTTAATGGACAAAAATGTTGCTTTTCTTTCAAAAACAAGGACATTTCTAAGTGACCCCAAAGTTTTGATCGGTAGTGTATGTATACAGTACCAGTCAAGATTTTAGACACACCTACTCATTCAAGGATTTTTCTTTATTTTTACTATTTTCTACATTGTAGAATAATAGTGAAGACATCAAAACTATGAAATAACACATATGGAATCCTGTAGTAACCAAAAAGTGTTAAACAAATATATTTAAAATGTTAGATTCTTCAAAGTAGCCACCCTTTGCCTTGATGACAGCTTTACACACTCTTGACTTTCTCTCAACCAGCTTCACCTGGAATGCAGTCTTGAAGGAGTTCCGAAATATGCTGAGCACTTTTTGGCTGCTTTTCCTTCAATCTGCGGTCCAACTCATCCCAAACCATCTCAAGTGGGTTGAGGTCAGGTGATTGTTGAGGCCAGGTAATCTGATGCAGCACTCCATCACTCCTTCTTGGTCAAATAGCCCTTACAGAGCCTGGAGGTGTGTTGGGTCATTGTCCTGTTGAAAAACAAATGATAGTCCCACTAAGCACAAACCAGATTGGATGGCGTATTGCTGCAGAATTCTGTGGAGACATGCTGGTTAAGAGTGCCTTGAATTCGAAATAAATCACAGACAGTGTCATCAGCAAAGCACCCCCACACCATCACACCTCCTCCTCCATGCTTTACGGTTTGAACCACACTTGCGGAGATCATCCGTTCACCTACTCTGCGTCTCGCAAAGACACAGCTGTTGGAACCAAAAATCTCACATTTGGACTCATCAGACCAAGGGACAGAATTCCAGTGTGTTTTTTGGCCCAAGCAAGTCTCTTATTATTATTGGTGTCCTTTAGTAGTGGTTTCTTTGCAGCAATTAGACCATGGAGGTCTCATTCACCAGTCTCCTCTGAACAGTTGATGTTGAGATGTGTCTTTTACTGGAACTCTGTGAAGCATTTATTTGGGCTGCAATTTCTGAGGCTGCTAAGTCTGATGAACTTATCCTCTGCAGCAGAGGTAACTCTTTGTCTTCCTTTCCTGTGGCAGTCCTCAGAGCCATTTTCATCATAGTGCTTGATGGTTTTTGCGACTGCACTTGAAGAAACTTTCAAAGTTCTTGAAATTTTCCGGATTGACTGACCTTCATGTCTTTAAGTCATGAAGGACTGTCGTTTCTCTTTGCTTATTTGGGCTGTTCTTGCCATAAAATGAAATTCCACAAATTAACTTTTAACAAGGCACACCTGTTATTTGAAATCCATTCCAGGTGACTACCTCATGAAGCTGGTTGAGAGAATGCCAAGAGTTTGTAAAGCTGTCATCAAGGCAAAGGGTGGCTACTTTGAAGAATCTCAAATATAAAATATATATTGATTTGTTTAACACTTTTTTTGGTTAATACATGATTCCTTATGTGTTATTTCATAGTTTTGATGTCTTCACTATTATTCTACAATGTAGAAAATTGTAAAAATAAATGTAAACCCTTGAATGAGTAGGTGTGTCTAAAATCTTGCCTGGAACTGTACTTTTATTTATATATATATATATATATATATATATATATATATATTTTTTTTTATCTAGTTGGATAAACACTCCAAAGCCTACCTGACCGCTTGGAGGTGTCCGCATGGTCCTAAAGTTGCCCCTTTGTATCACATTCCAATGATAAAACTGGGGAGGACAAAAATGCAATTTCTCCAATAAAAGTTGCATCCCTGATTTTTTGTATTTTTAAATGAGCCAAATGATCTTATCATGAGCCATCTGTGAATGTAATTGAGACAATCAAATCTTGTTTCCACAGATATGGTTTGAACAGTAAGTTATCAGGTTCATTCATGTCAAATTGGGTAACTTACGGAAAGCCGCAAGTATGGTCCTTTGCTTCCCAGGAATTTTGAAGAAATTACATTGAAAGTCTATGTAATACCCAAAAAGTACCCAATTGTCATACTTGAGTAAAAATATAGATACCTTAATAGAAAGTTTCTCAAGTAAAAGTGAAAGTCACCCAGTAAAATAGTACTTGAGTATAAGTCTAAAAGTATTTGGTTTTAAATATACTTAAGTATCAAAAGTAACTGTAATTGCTAAAATATACTATCAAAAGTGGAAGTAAAATTATAAGTCAATTAAATTTCCTTATATTAAGCAGTGCAGACGGCACCATTTTATTGTTTTTAAAATGTACGGATAGCCAGGGGCACACTCCAACGCATTATTTACAAAAGATGCTTTTGTGTTTAATGAGTCCGCCAGATCAGAGGCAGTAGAGATTACCAGGGATGTTCTCTTGATAAGTGTGTGAATTGGACCATTTACCTGTCCTGGAAAGCATTCAAAAAGGTAACGAGTACTTTGGGTTGTYAGGGAAAATGTATGGAGTAAAACGTACAGTATTTTCTTTAGGAATGTACACTAGTAAAAGTAAAAGTTGTCAAAAATGTAAATAGTAGCCTCCCGAATGGCACAGTGGTCTAAGGCACTGCATCGCAGTGCTAGCTGTGCCGCTAGAGATCCTGGTTCGAGCCCAGGCTCTGTTGCAGCCGGGAGCATGCATGTAGATGGGTAAAAAAACTCACACTGTGTGCAATAAATCAAATCAAATTTTATTGGTCACATTCACATTTTTAGCAGATGTTATTGCAGGTGTAGCAAAATGCTTGTGTTCCTAGCTCCAACAGTGCAGTACTATCTAACAATTCACAACAACACACGCACAAATCTAAAAGTAAAAGAATGGAATATAGAAATATTAGAACGAGCAATGTCAGAGTGGCATTGACAAATCTACAGCAGAATAGAATACAGTATATACATACAAGATGAGTAAAGCAGAATGTAAACATTATTAAAGTGCCTAGTGTTCCATTATTAAAGTGAACAGTGATTCCATGTCTATGTATATAGGGCAGCAGCCTCTAAGGTGCAGGGTTAAGTAACCGGGTGGTAACTGGCTAGTGATGGCTATTTAACAGTCTGATGGCCTTGAGATAGAAGCTGTTTTTCAGTCTCTCAGTCCCAGCTTGGATGCACCTGTACTGACCTCGCCTTCTGCATGATGGCGGGGTGAACAGGCCGTTGCTTGGGTGGTTGATGGCTTTGATGATCTTTTTGGTCTTCCTGTGTCATCGGGTGCTGTATGTGTCCTGGAGGGCAGGCAGTGTGCCCCCGGTGATGCGTTGGGCAGACTGCACCACCCTCTGGAGAGCCCTGCGGTTGCGGCGGTGCACTTGCCATACCAGGCGGTGATACAGCCCGACAGGATGCTCTCAATTGTGCATCTGTAAAAGTTTGTGAGGGTCTTAGGGACCAAGCCAAATTTCTTCAGCCTCCTGAGGTTCTTCTTCACCACACTATCTGTGTGGGTGGAGCATTTCATATTGTCAGTGATGTGTACGCCGAGGAACTTGAAGCTTTCCACCTTCTCCACTGCGGTCCCGTCGATGTGGATAGGGGCGTGCTCCCTCTGTTGTTTCCTGAAGTCCATGATCAGGTCCTTCGTTTTGTTGACGTTGAGTGAGAGGTTATTTTTCTGGCACCACTACTTCAGTGCACTCACCTCCTCCCTGTAGGCTGTCTCGTCATTGTTGGTAATCAGGCCTACTACTGTTGTGTTGTCTGCAAACTTGATTATTGAATTGGAGGCGTGTGTGGGCATGCAGTCATGGGTGAACAGGGAGTTCGGGGGGGGGGGGGCGATCACGCACCCTTGTGGGGCCCCAGTGTTGAGGATCAGCGAAGAGGAGGTGTTGTTTCCTACCTTCAC
Source organism: Salvelinus sp. IW2-2015 (assembly GCF_002910315.2). NCBI lineage: Eukaryota > Metazoa > Chordata > Actinopteri > Salmoniformes > Salmonidae > Salvelinus > Salvelinus sp. IW2-2015. Next base: position 4,840,592 of record NC_036870.1, on the reverse strand, counting down.
CACCTGGGGTCGGCCCGTCAGGAAGTCCAGAACACAGTTGCACAGGGCCGGGTTCAGACCCAGGGCCCCAAGCTTGATGATGTGCTTGGAGGGTACTATGGTGTTGAAGCTGAGCTATAGTCAATGAACAGCATTCTTACTTATATTTTCCTCTTGTCCAGATGGGATAGAAGTGAGTGCTACGTGGCGATAGTCATTTAGTTCATATACCTTGCTTTCTTGAGTACAAGAGCAATGGTGGACATCTTGAAGAAAGTGGGGACTGCAGACTGGGATAGGGAGTGATTGAATATGTCCGTAAACACTCCAGCCAGCCGGTTTGCGCATGCTCTGAGGACGCGGCTAGGGATGCCGTCTGGGCAGGCAGACTTGCGAGGGTTAACACGTTTAAATCTCTGACTCATGTCGGCCACGGAGAAGGAGAGCACACAGTCCTTGGGAACGGTCGCGTCGGTGGCACTGTGTTATCCTCAAAGCTGGCGAAGAAGTTGTTTAGCTTGTCCATGAGCAAGACGTTGGTGTCTGCGACGTGCTGGTTTTCCCTTTGTAATCCGTGATTGTCTGTAGACCCTGCCAAATACGTCTTGTGTCTGAGCCGTTGAATTGCTTCTCCACTATGTCTCTGAATTGACGTTTTGCCTGTTTGATTGCCTTATGGAGGGAATAAATACACTGTTTGTATTCAGCCATATTACCAGTCACCTTGCCATGGTTAAATGGTTTGGTTAGGTTTTAATAGTCACAGTGGGAACAACATCCCCTGTACACTTCCTGATTAACTCAGTTACCGTGTCCGTGTGTATATCAATGTTATTCTCAGAGGCTACCGGAACATATCCCAGTCTGCGTGATCAAAACAATCTTAAAGCATGGATTCAGATTTGTCAGACCAGAGTTGACCTTAGCACGTGTACTTTCTGTTTGAGTTTCTGCCTGTAGGAAGGGAGGAGCAAAATGGAGTCGTGATATGATTTGCCAAAGGGAGGGCGCGGGAGGGCCTTGTAGCCATTTCAAAAGGTGGAGTAGTAGTGGTCGGGTGTTTTATCAGAGCAAGTACTACAGTCAATGTGTTGATAGAACTTTGGTAGCATTTTCCTCGAATGTGCTTTGTTAAAATCCCCAGCTACAATAAATGCGACCTCAGGATATGTGGTTTCCAGTTTGCATAAAGTCCAGTTTAGTCCCTTGAGGGCCGTYGTGGTATCGGCATGAGGGGGAATATGCACAGTTGTGACTATAACTATAAGAGAATTCTCTTGGGAGGTAATACGGTCGGCATTTGATTGTGAGGTATTCTAGGTCAGATGAACAAAAGTCTTGAGTTTCTGTATATAATTACAATCACACCATGAGTAGTTAATCATGAAAGATACACCACCACCCTTCTTCTTCCCGGAGAGTTCTTTATTCCTGTCTATGCGATGTACTGCAAACCCAGCTGGCTGTATGGACAGGGACAGTATATCCCAAGAGAGCCATGATTCCGTGAAACAGAGTATGTTACAGTCCCTGATGTCTCTCTGTAAGGAGATCCTCGCCCTGAGCTCGTCTACTTTATTCAGAGACTGAACATTAGCGAGTAATGTACTTGGAAGCGGTGGATGGTGTGCCTGCCTCCTGAGTCAGACTTGAAGTCCACACCGAATACCTCTTCTCCGTCGGCGGCATCTTGGAGCAGCCTCTGGAATAAGTTCAATTGCCCTGGGGAGTTCGGACAAAGTTACTTTTATGTAATAAAACAAAAAACGTTCTGGGCTAATAATGTAAGAAATAACACACAAAAAATATAATACCGCAAAGTTACTTAGGAGCTAGAAGCAGAGCTGCTATGTCTGTCGGCGCCCAAGTATTCAGACCACTTGACTTTTTTCACATTCTGTTACATTACAGCCATATTCTAAAATGGATGAAATTGTTTTTTCTCCACCAATCAGGCCTTGTATGGTAGAGTATCCAGACTGAAGCCACTCCTCAGTAAAAGGCACATGACAGCCCGCTTGGAGTTTTCCTAAAGGCACCTAAAGACTCTCAGAYCATGAGAAACAAGATTCTCTGGTCTGATGAAACCAAGTTTGGCCTGAATGCCAAGCGTCACGTCGAGGAAACCAGGCACCATCCCTACGGTGAAGTATGGTGGTGGCAGCATCATGCTGAGAGGATGTTTTTCAGTGGGTGGGACTTGGAGACTAGTCAGGATCGAGGGAAAGACGAACGGAGCAAAGTACAGAGAGATCCTTGATGAAAACCTGCTCCAGAGCGCTCAGGACCTCAGTCCGGGGCCAAGGTTCAGCTTCCAACAGGACAACGACCCTAAGCACACAGCCAAGACAACACAGGAGTGGCTTCGGGACAAGTCTCTGAATGTTCTTGAGTGGCCCAGCCAGAGCCCGGACTTGAATCCAGTCGAACATCTCTGGAGAGACCTGAAAATAGATGTGCAGCAACACTCCCCATCCAACCTGACAGAGCTTGTTAGGATCTGCAGAGAAGAATGCGTGAAACTCCCCAAATAAATGTGTGTCAAGCTTGTAGCGTCATACCCAAGAAGACTCAAGGCTGTAATCGCTGCCAAAGGTACTTCAACAAAGCACTGAGTAAAGGGTCTGAATACTTATGTCAATGTGATATTTACGTTTTTGCTTTGTCATTATCGGGTATTGTGTGTAGGTTAATGAGGGGAAAAAAATATTTCATCCATTTTAGGATAAGCCTGTAACGTAACAAAATGTGGAAAAAGTCAAAGGGTCTGACTCCCTTATCTCTGTACCCCCCGTGTAAGGTTCTTCAGTCGAGCAGTGAATTTCAAACACAGATTCAACCAGAAAGACCAGTAAGGTTTTCAAATGCCTTGCAAAAAAGGGAACTTATTGGTAGACGAGTATAAAAAGAAGCCAACATTGAATATCCCTAGGAACATAGTGAAGTTGTTATATAGTTACATTTTGGATGGTGTATCAATACACCCAGTCACTACAAAGATACAGGCGTCCTATCTAACTCAGTCGCCGGAGAGGAAGGAAACTGTTCCATAGGCCACATTAAAACAGTTACGGAGTTTAATAGCTGTGATAGGAGAAAACTGACGATGGATCAGCTACATTGTATTTACTCCACAATACTCCAAAACATGGATGCTGTTTGAAATAAGGCACTAAAGAAAAGCTGCAAAAAATGTGCCAAAGAAATTAACTTTATGTCCTGAATACAACGCATTATGTTTGGGGCAAGTCCAACACAACACATCACTAAGTACCACTTCTTATTTTCAAGCATGGTGGTGGCTGCATCAAAACTAGGGAGTTTTTTTGTTGATTAAAATAGACAAATTAGAGCTAATCACAGGCAAAATCCTAGAGGAATACCTGGTTGTCTTCTTTCCCACAGACACTACGAGACAAATGTATCTTTCAGAAGGACAATAACCTAAAACACAATGCMAAATCAACATTGGAGTTGCTTACCAAGACGACATTGAATGTTCCTTAGTGGCCCAGTTACAGTTTTGACTTAAATCTGATTTGTTTACATCCCTGTTAGTGAGCATTTCACCTTTGCCAAGATAATCCATCCACCTGACAGGTGGATTTTGGACTTCAATTTCAGTTATTTAAATRTATGATTCTGAGAACTTGTTGGCAATTTAAAAATCTTTATTTCAAAGAGCATTTTACAAGAAACACATTATTCTGGTCTTCAATCCATTTCTTCACCTTTAGCACCAAGTGTATGTTATTGAGCATCCTCAGAAAAATGTATGAATTTATAAAGTTTTAATCATATTTTTTATTGAACACTCACAGTGAACAGACAGATATGTGCACACAAGGGAAGTGACAAATTAATCAAACACATAATACAATTGTTTGAGAAAGAATTTGCAAAACTACATGCTCTCACCCGCTTTTTTACTATGGAGATATATTAGACCTCTTAACTACTTCCCATTTCACCATCTCTTTTACTCAAAAAGCTACCTTCAAATTAACCAAAGCATTGAAACGACAAATGTAAAGATTAGTCAGAAAATATGTTAAATGCTCTTAAACAGTTTTGAAATATACATTTGCAAAGTTTAACAGTGCAGTTTGGAAGGGCATTTGTTTTAATGAGTTGTTTTAATAGGCTTGGACACCATAACACTATACAACATTGATGATTTAAGTGCCTAAACGAATCAAATGTAATTGTTATACTACATAATGTTAGTTTATAACTTTTACAGGTTTTCCCATTACATTTTCAAATACGCAAGTACTAGATTCATAACATACTTTCACAAGACAATTTTGACAATTGCATGCATAACAAGACCCACAAACACTTTCTTAGACTAGATTTCACATAAATGGCGACATACAAAACGAACACAGTTGTGTGTTTGAGCTCCTGAAAGAAACAAGGGGGAATATAAAGCCTATTTCTATGCGTAGAATAGATCATCCATGTACAAAATGCAGACAAATAGAAAAACACAACAACCCATTAATAGTAGACACTAGCATCATCAGAGCAGGGTGCTAGATGAGGCGAATAGCCCATTGAGCCAAATGTTAGAGTAGAATCATTTTGTTGCATTTCCAAAACTCTAAAGGAGAACTTTCCCTTTAAGCTCAGATTATAAGGCTATTGACGAACTCAACAGCTCCCACCCTCAACGACTGCACACTTTCACCCCAGCATGCTAAATATTAGGTGCCAAGATTGTGTCACTGTCTACAAACAAAGGAGACATGCTGGTGTTAGTGTGTTAACGTTGTCAAGGGTTGTTGTGAGTCTGTCAAACGGAGACCTTTCTCCTCTTCATCCGTTTCCATGGTTTTCTCATCGGAGGAGAGCTCAGAAGATGGTGCTCCAGCGTTTGGGGGGAAGGCGGGACTTGGTCTCCTGTAAACAGAGGGAAGCAGAAGTAATACATTAGACTGATATCTGAAATATTACATTCTATACAACCAAAAGAGGAAATATAGAGCTTTAAAAGTAGTGCTTGTCGTGGTTGGACGAGTGTCTCCATTCGATGGAAAGAAGGAGTTTCTATTTTCTATGAGAAGATTAGGGTTAAATTTGTTATTTGTGTTTGCATGATTGTCAAAAGTCACATTTTTCAGGGATATACTCTCAGGAAAGAGGGTTGAGGTAGGTATAAAGACATCAATAAAAATGAGTTGTGCAATAGAGATTAAACTGAAAAAGCATTGATAACAAAAGACACCATCCACTTTACCATTCATTTCCCTAATACCGATGCATTTACATAAAAATGACATAGCCAGGTACAGTGTAATTACAGTGTACTTACATACCTGTTTGCTTACTGTAATACCTGTTTATATCAATGTGTACCTTCACTGTAATTACACTTTAACTACGTAAATATATAGGAGCATACTGTATATCATAAAKTGTAGCCCAACCAGTCAAGTTAAACCTATATAATTGTGTCCATTTAGTTCATGCACATGTTAGTTTAGTATGATGTCAAATAAATTGCAATGTAATTAGCTTTTTTTGTAATTTACGTCAAAATGAATGAAGATTCAGGATGGATGTGGCTAGGTTACATCTCTAATTTACTCACTTTGACGATATCACCACTGTTGTTTTGAGAGGTAAACACAAATAAGAAACAGTGTTTATCAGGTGCACTCTTCAGACAGTGCAACTGTGCAGCGACAAGATTAACTTGGGACACAAAACATCAGGATGTCTCACCAGGTTGAAGATTTTGGACAGTGTCCCTTGGTCTCTGCGGCGTCTGTAAGATGTTTTTGTGGCATCAGCATGTGGTGGCGAGGCCTAGAACAAGATGCTTTATAAACACATGGAACATGGCTGGACCTGGGTATAAATCAGTGCTCAGCTCTCATTGGATGAAGTAGGGAGAGGACACCAAAATAGTGTTGAACTAGTAGTTATATTGAGTTTGAATATATTTTGATAAACACAATGGGTATAAATGTTACTTTACCACAATTCTCTTTTGCATTAAACCCAGAAATGTCATGTTTCTATCAAAATCCGTTTACTTCATTCAGTGGTCTGTTACTGTAAAAGAACGGTATGAACGAGACAGGAAGAGAAATAAATGAGGAGTGACCAACATTACAGCAACCTTTAGGGGGTAAGAAGATGGAAGACAAAGGCGTGTATTACTTCAGAGCACACATAACACAGAGAACTGGCGAGGAGCACATTTCAATTCGTACACCCTGGACAGCTCACTCTGTGGACACAGAGGAGTTGAATGACGAAACACACTAATGCAGGAAGATTAGTGAGTCACCAGGAACAGAGAATGGGGCAGAGATGAAAGAGTCTCACAGACTGGTAAAGGAAAGGAAAGGCGGAAAGAAAGGCGGAAACTGTTGTGTATGGGGTCCCTGAGAGCGTCTTTACCGGCTGCGGTTCAGAAATAGTTGAGCAGTGTCAAAGTCATCCAGAAGCAGTGACTCTAAATTAAAATGTCAGAGAAACAGAAAACATGAGACGTAATGTCACCAAAAAGCTCAGACACCAAAAAGCTCAGAAAAGCTCAGATAAGCTGTATCTGAGCTTTTCATCAGCCACTACGTCCCATGAATAATTCCAATGTGAGGAAAACTGTGTTCGACGTTGATTCATGCATCTGACATTTTGCATTAGAGTAAGAATAGTAAGGTCAACAATGTTTGTGCTTAGCAAAATGTTATTTAGGCTTTCTAAGAAATATATGCGCATTCTTTTGGATGTTAACTGTCTTGAAGAATCACACAAGGGAAGGAAGATGCAGAGTTGGGAGAGTAAAAGTTAAATAAGAGGGAAGAACACAATCAAAGCGCTCACAGAAGGACATGAGAGAAAGTCTTCAGACAGAGGGAAACATTTAAGATGGCATTATCAAACACAGGGCTGTGAGGTCAACACTGTTTTGGGGGTTTAGGGTTGAGTTTGAATGACCTACCAAGCCCAAGACCTCCCTCCACTAGACATGAAAGAAAAAGAGAGAATCAGGAAGATTCACGAAGGCCTACTGGAGCAGCACCTGTTACTATAACAACAACAAATGTAAAACTACTATACTAGCTAGCGAACTTGCACAGGCCCATGAAGTCATGCACTGTAAAAAGCAAGGAGCAGTTTAAAGATAATTACCACTTTTTTTTTTCGAGCAGAGGCCTAAAGAAACAGTAACCACAGTAAAGTGAAATGTTTTTTAAAGGAGGTAATGGAACTCACCCTGGACTTGGGACGGGGAGAGGCTGTCACCTGAGGATACAGAACCCAACAAATGATAAGGTCCTATTCCATGAGTTCAAAGATGGAAACATAAGGCTAATGGGGAAAAGCAACAGCAGAGAGTTTAATTTTTAAAAACACTACTTTTGAAAGTTTGAAGGAGTGGTGCAGGCCTAGAGAAACTGACTTGTGCTCGATGACTACTCTACCCAATATCTTGTGGATATGTCTCCTAATGAGGACCAGAGCTGGGCAAAACATCTGGTCTGTCTAGATTATGAATAATGAAACCAAAAGTTGCTGGAGAACTTCAAATGGGTGAAAAATAACTTTGTCCAAGTTTACATTTATCTTGATGAGAGAACACACTGCTACATTATTCTCTGAGCAGTAGGTTCTCTCATCAATATAAATAGGCACATGAATGGGTGAAGATGAATACTGTATGCACTACAAACCGCTTATTTACAGCTACAAGTAAATCTTGTTCCAATTGTATGGCAAGTTTGATCATGCCCTTCTTATACTGTATCAAACAATCACCATTGACCAAAGCGGATGCCACTTCAGGTAATACATTTTCGCCAAGGTCTCTACAATGCTTCAGGTAAGATAAATACCATTGACAATTAAACTAGTTTATAATTCTTCGACAAACAAAACATCTTGTGTCTTGTAAGAGTCTTGTAAGAGTAAGTTCAATATATTTATTTCACAACCTTTTCAACTTGACAATTACAATTTGTTTAAATAAAACGAATATAATACATGTTATGATATATAAAATCGCACAGAGGTTGTCAATCTAAGATACTCACGCTCAAGCTCCTGAAGAAATGCATAACGGCATTCTCATTAGCCCGACGTCGAGGGGCTGGCTTGGGGGAGGTGGCGTGACCCCGGGAGGACCCCTAAAGGTATAAACAGTAGTCAAAAACTCACAGAAGTCTCACTGCTAACGTTGGACAATCAGGCTCAATTAAATGGCTGTGAGTACATGAACCTCTACGGGATCGGTGTCCCTATACCGGGACGGTTGAGCTAACGTGCGCTAATGTGATTAGCATGACGTTGTAAGTAACAAGAACTTTTCCCAGGACATAGACATTTCTGATATGGGCGGAGAGGCTTAAATTCTTGTTAATCTAACTGCACTGTCCAATTTACAGTAGCTAATACAGTGAAAAAATACTATGCTATTGTTTGAGGAGAGTGCACAACAACAAAAAACTTTTATCACAGCAACTGGTTTGATACATTCATCTCTGAAGGTAAATAATGTACTTACTGTCACACCCTGATCAGTTTCACCTGTTTTTGTGCTTGTCTCCACCCCCCTCCAGGTGTCGCAAATCTTCCCCATTATCCCCTCTGCATTTCAACCTGCGTTCTCTGTTTGTCTGTTGCCGGTTCGTATTGTCTTGTCAGGTCTTAACAGCTTGTTTTCCCATCTTCCTGCTTTCTCATGTTTCTGTTTCCTTGTTCCCCCGGTTCTGACCATTTCTGCCTGCCCTGACTCGAGCCTGCCTGCCGTTCTGTACCTGCCTGACTTTGACCTGATTACGAACCTCTGCCTGCCCTGACCCTGAGCCTGCCTGCTATTCTGTACCTTATTGACTCTGCCCTGGATTCCGGACCTCTGCCTTCCCTTGACCTGTCTTTTGCCTGCCCCCTGTTTGGGTCAATAAACATCTTTGATTCTAGCTGTCTGCATCTGGGTCTTATCCTGAGTTCTGATAGTAGGAACTGGCCATGACCGACCCAGCAGACTCAGACCAGCGCCACAATGCTGTCTCCCAGCAAGAAGCCATCATTGGAAGACACAAGGAGTTACTGCAATGCCTTATGGAGGGACTCCATACCCGGGCGGAACGCCATGACCTGGCGTTCGATACATTACTGGAGCAATTCCGCAGACTCCTTACAAAGCAGCAAGCCACACCAGTTATTCACCAGACTCTCAGCAATCCCGCCACCAGTGACGTTTCTTCCCAGCCTACACCAGTTTCCCGAGAACCCCGCTTACCTCCTCCCGAGCGTTCCACTGGAGATTCTGGAACCTACCGGGTCTTTCTCTCCCAGTGCTCCCTCTTCTTCGAGCTGCAGCCTTCTTCATTCCCCTCGGACCGCTCGAGGATAGCGTACAACGCTGATGTACGGGAGGGCACTCGCCTGGGCTACGGCAGTGTCGGAGCAACAGTCTGCCGTCTGCCTCAGTCTGGAGGAGTTTGTGGTGGAAGTACGGAAGTTCGAGTCTCCGTTGTCCGGGAGAGAGGCTTTGTTACTGGGCTTCCCCCGTCAGACGGCAACAATACTATCCATTTTATTCTTCTTCCAAAGTTACCCTCAGCCAAGGAGCTCATGGTGCAGCACGTCTTCTGCATCCATGGACTTCCGGTCGACATGGTCTCCGATCGGGGTCCCCAGTTCTCGTCCCAGTTCTGGAAGGCGTTCTGCAATCTCATTGGGTCGTCGGCCAGCCTGTCCTCTGGTTTCCATCCCCAATCTAATGGCCAGTCGGAGCGAGCCAATCAGGACCTGGAGACGGCCCTTTGTTGCCTTGTCTCTGCCAACCCCACCACCTGGAGCCAGCAACTCGTGTGGGTGGAATATGCCCTCAACACCCTTCCCTGCTCGGCCACTGGTCTCTTTCCCTTTGAGTGTTCCTTGGGATATCAGCCCCCACTCAGCCCCCACTCTTTAGATGTGTGAAAGTTAGTGTATGAGCTAATGAACCATCATGTATGACATTCCTGGTAGTGTGTAAACTTACATTTTGTATTACCATATCATTTTTGTATGTTCTCTATAGTTATGTACTTGAAAATGTATTAATTGACCAATTCGGCACATTTGGGCAGACTTGATACAAAATATTGTCCAGTATTGCAATTCTTCACTGGATTAATCTGAAACGTTGCACACACACTGCTGACATCTAGTGGCCAAAATCTAAATTGCGCCTAAACTACAATATTATATGATGGCCTTTCTCTTGCATTTCAATGATGATGAAAAAAAATTATAATAGAAAATGCATGTTTTTTTGTTGGTATTATCTTTTACCGGATCTAATGTCTTATATTATCCTACATTAATTTCACATTTCCATAAACTTTAAATTGTTTCTTTCAAATGGTGTCAAGAATATGCATATCCTTGCTTCAGGTCCTGAGCTACAGGCAGTTAGATTTGGGTATGTCATTTTAGACGAAAATGGGTCCATAAACTACTTTGTACAGTATGTACTGTATGTATTTTAAGCAATTTTTCAACTTGAGGTGACTTTCTGAACAGATGCTCTGCTCTGTATTTCTTTGCAATGTTATGCATCCTAGTTCACAGAGTTAGTTTTTTTACATGGTTTGCTCAAGGAAATTAGAAATTAAATGAAATGCACACAGATGAGTTCAAAAAAAGGGTTGCATAACCAAATGCTCCCTTACATGAAGGTGATTGTGTTGTTTTTTAAAAGCTGTCTGTATGGAGGATTGCACTTCAATGGAAGATGTTCAAAATGTGTATAAATAACCTATTCTAGAAAGTAAAGTATAATTGTGCAGAAATAAATTCAGATATCCAAGAATTGTACTACAGCAAGAAAATTCAGGCTGAATTCAAGCCTTTTCAAGGCCCCTCCCTCCAGATATAGGTTTTAATTGGATAACTTTGTTGCTAAGAATTTCCCTGCGCTGCAGGAAATGTGGATGAGCTTCGTGATTTACACAAATTTACTGAAAATCCGCACTAAGACACGATTATATTAACAGTATTGCACTTTGTAGCCTACTTTTGTCCAGCCCATAACCACAGATCAAGCAACATTATGGGCTAAACGTTCAAATCCTGTTGCAGCAGGATTATTTTGCTATGATAAATACTGGTCAAAATAAGATCCTAGGTCTGTAACTCAACCTACAGCATTATGTTAATTTCCATGATCATAGCTGACAGTGATTAATACAAGCGCTGAGTGGAGAAGACTAGATATTCTTTTAGAATGTCTGCAATGGGAAAATTATGCAATTTTCCGGGTTAAAATGCATATATATTGACAAAACATGACATAAAAATTCATAACATCAGAGATAAGCAGTTGTTAACCTGCCATCACTCAGCAATGTGCCCCCCTTCCCTAGTTTTGGTTGCAATAAACTCGAGAGAAAATAAAGACGAGGCTCAGAATCATTTGGGGGTGTTTGATCGATTTGCTTGAGGAAAAAACACGAGACCTTGAAACCCGCAGAGGACCAACTGGTGCATGATGCAGACAGATCACATTGGATATTCCGTTTGCTATCAAGTCTGTACAGCTAAATAAATGGTGGTCAACGTTTTATGAATTCAAGCTATGCAGTAGTTGTATATTAGACACCTGATTTCAAACTGTGATCACACGAAACACACCTGTCCATTTCAAAAGTGAAATTCTCACACTTTCCCACTGGGGAAGCTTCTGGAGAATTTGTAGCAATGCACCTATGACAACACACACCCAGTGAAACATACATCTATCCAGGTTGGGGTCAGTAAAAAAAATTCTGTGGTCAATTAAAATTGAGTGGTCAATTAAGATTCAAGTCTAAAAAGAAGTTTAGAACTAAAATGGAAATTAGAGGAACCCTTTGGAATGTACTCGACTTGATTCTGACTATTGCAATCATTTGAGGAACTATRCTTCAACAATATTTTAAGAGGTAAGGTTTTGATTTTTTCAATGTTGGTCATAAACATTAAAGACATGCCTCGGAACTTTGACAACTATTAAATATTTTTCAAACCTTCCCGCTTTGGGTTGAATGTGTCAATGTGTAGTTCATACATGCATAATCTATGAGCAGAATTACGTTTTTAGCACAATTAGCCACAAAATTCCTAGCTTGAAAGCGACTGTTTACTGGAAGCTGTGCGGCACCATTTCCCCTCCATTTTCCCACTTGTGGGCCAGCCGCATGCAATTCAAGTCCCAGCCAAAGAGCTTTAGCCCCTCGCCATTTGAGTGACTGCTAGCAGGATGCACACACAGCAGAGCAAAAGAGACAGCGATGACATGGTGCACATGTCTGACATAGTACGCAATTTTTGTGGACCACTTTTGACTCATGAGAGCTACTTTAAGAACTACAGACCAAAAAGTATACAAACGTACTGGAGAATCTCTAAGAGATTGTCAGCAAATAAATGGTGTATTCCTGTTAATCAACGAGAATCCCTGTTATCTTTAGCGGTTCTATAGCTATTAATTTCCCCACTMAAAAATCCTTAACATGGAGAAACAATGCCAAACAATCTGTACAGCAAGTTGTCCATTTGATATTTTGGGTAGATCTAGAACAAAAATTAAATGACCAATTATCTAAGATTATTACATCAGGTATTCTACAAGTATTTTAGCTCTGCACAATAAATAAATCACCTTTTTTTCAAAGAATCTCTCTCGACTGCACACAAAAACTGGAGAGATCTATCCATACCATCATCATATTAGAACTCTATAGACTGGAAGAGTCTTGGTGAGGCCATTGATCATAACAGTTGGTAACCCCAGATGCTCACCTTGCTCCTTTTGTTTTTGTCACCTCCAAAGAACGTGCTAATCTGATCCATCAGGCCAGGGGCCTTCTTCCTCCTGCTCAGTCCAAATGAGCTTTGCCCTGAGGTACTCGCTGTGGCCATGCTGGATAGTGGTTAGGTAGGGCTGGGACGACCGCTCTGTATCTGGGATTAAGACCTTTCAAACCAACTCTGTAATCGCTCTGCTGTTGCTCCTTGGATACTTTTCTATCTGTCTGATGTTGAACGGGCAGTCTTTGAAGGTGTCGTCCCCGTGCCCCAATGTATCATGGGAGATGAGGCAGGTCAGGTGGGGGTAGGCGGGCACAGTGGCGTACATGGTGCTGGCCTGACTCCAGGCGTTCTTTGGCCTCTCAGTGCCTGTGGAGTCAGTCACTACCGCCCTCTGCATGGGCCAGCCATTGTACTCCCCCCCCCCCCTCCCCCCGGCCCGGCCTGAACTAGGGCCCTGATGCAAAACAGTCTCCAGCACTGTGAGGCCATTGTTTAAATGGACCCCATATATCTTTTTTGATTGATTATATTAAAATAAGATTTAAATTAGCCCTGTTTTCCATACAGTTGACTAGAAAAGGAAACATGTAAATGCTAACTAATGTCGAAACCTATGGAAATAATTTCTCTATGAAATAAGTTGTTAATCACAACTACACAAAAGTTTTGGGCAGTTATGGAAACATAAAAACCATACCTACTTATTTATCTCATAATTCATAAGAAATCCAATGCATTTAATAAGTAATAGTTATTATAGCTGATATTTACTCATGTTGTTTTGCCAATGCACTATATACGTTTACCAAWTTTTTTTGTCAAACTCGATTGTGTTGTTTTAATCCATAGAAGCTGCAGCAGCTGTGAAACAAAGCGGATTCTGTTAGAAAACACCCTAACATTAGCATATTCATATTTTGGAACAGATGCCTTTTGTTTTTTGTGTTTTTTAGGTATTATTTTTTACAAAGAAAACTATGTCAAGAAGGTAACTTTAAGAGCAAAAGAACCAAATCTTCAAAACTCTAGTTTTACGGTGATAATATGGGGTGAATTCCAAATATTTAATACCATTTTAAAGTTAAACAGTTCACAATGCAAAATATTGACCTAGTAGGATTAACCTGCAATGGCCTTAAAGACATTCCAAATACTACTTTCTCCGATTTCACTCTGTTTTCTGATTAACTCAGAGACCCCTGCTCTGCGCACCAAATGAGAGCRCAGATAATAACTTTCACAAGGTCAGATGAGAGTGCTGTGAAACATCAGAAGAACAGATGAGATCAAATAAAATCGTAGTGTTAAAAGGAACGTGAAAGATCATGTTTCTTCAGAAAATGGGAACTACACATTGTATGCCATGTAAAAAAAAAAGCAATTCTCCTTTAGCCTGACACAGGCCTATAAACTGAAGGTAGGAGGTGTGTCAAACTAAATCTGCACAATGCTCATTTTTCACTGCATGCTGGTCATTAGTCAAAACTCCATGAGAACAGACTGGCTTGCCCAACAGTTACAGTTAATTCTATAAATGACCAGACTCACTGACATGGAACAAACCGCATAGGAACCATGAAGGAATGTGAGGAAGAGTTTAAGAATTTGAGTTATGTTATTCCATAGTGTTATGCTGTTCATGGGTAGACACATTACTTTGTGTACTACACGTGCCCCCTTACTATATATAGTATGTGGCCTAGATGGTGCCTAAATAGTAGCACGGTTTTAAAGGCTTTTGGCCACTCTATAAATGGAGTACACTTGGAGGGAGACATGTTTGTCCATTATGTCATGTCTACAGTAGTCCACCTGTTTTGTCAGAGAGGGTCTCTGAACAGCGCCCACAGGCCTGATAGAGAGCAGGAATGCACAGAGTGGGTCGACCGCACTGCATGTGCACTCGTGTCTAAAACACTCTTGGCTTTGTCCCACCAGTTTGGAGGGTCGAGAGAGACCGCAGGGGAAACAATACGGGCCATGGAGGAAAACTGTGGGACACAAACACGGGAGATATCCTTCAACCACGAGAAGAATGTAGATCTAGAGACCAGTACACCCACCTAGGGTAGCAGATTAGAATCTACTATTTAACAAGGCATTGTGCTGCCAATGTTCCTTAGGAGCCCACCAGTCAGGGAGACAAGTCTCCTCTGTTTCATCACGCGTGGCTGGGGAAAGACAATACAGGAGGTTGTTTACTCTTATCACAACAGCAGTTACACTGGTGCTTGAACATACTGTATCAGTACATACAAAAATAACATCAGCAAGGCTGTGAATGGTACCGTGACATATTTGAGGGCTCGTCCATTGTAACAGGTTGGTTGTTAAAAATGAATAAGTTGTCTCTCCGAGATCATAAATTGAAACAGTATMATTTGATATTCAAAGTCTTGACTGACCATTAGGTCTGCAACGACAACTGAGATTTCAAATGATAAACTTGATAACAGATGTGTAACTGTCATCTGTCTGTTATCATGAGTATGCTATCGCATGTCACAGATGTGAGAAGAGCTTAGGAACTTGTTTATTAGTCTTCTATTTACATTGGTTTTTATCCAAGCATCTTGTAGCAGCAGCACAATATATTATTTGGCTTTTGGGTCAAAACAAAAGAGCATGACATTGTTGTGACAAAAAAAAAAAAACGGCAGCATTATGCTCGGGCCTGGGCAGTGGCCTCTGCCAAGCGATGATGGAATCGCTGGCTTTCGACAATTGAGAGATTTGCATTGTTTTAACTCGCCAAAAGGATCTGAGGACACTCAGTGGGAAAAGCTCAAGTCTTACAGCTGATCCGATGAGTTCAGAGGTCTTAAGAGTTCACAGCCAAACAATGGGCTCTTTCCAGAAACCAAGCCGACACTTTGCATCAAAGTCATTGATCACGCTGTACAACAAAAACTATGCTTTAAAAGATACTACATAAATATTGTTCTATTTGAGTGCCATGTATCACATCCTAACCAGGGGCGAAAATCTGAGATCAACCTTGGAGGGGACAATTACATTAAATTTTCTCAAGAGCAATTCCTGAGGGGGACACCAAAAGTAGTGCTGTAACACATAGCATACGTTGTTAAATGTATATTGAGGAACCATAATTCCTACAACTGGATAATTGATAGGTAYAGTAGTTAACTGAAGGGTTTTCCCAACTTGTTCAAATGTTTAAATCATTATAATTCTACTACTAATAATAGTTATAGCAGTGCTCCTTACCAGTCCAGTATGTATGCAGGTATTCGTACTTACAACCAACAATATCAAGAAAGGTCAGTAGGTGACAATGGTACTGTACACTGTATGGGTGTAGTTTTCATAAATACAATGAACATGGTGTGATCACATCTAAAAGAATCTCCATTGAGAACCATCACAAAGTTGGTCTCCGTATTGAATTGACCTTTTGTCACGTTCCTGACCTGTTTTCTCTTGTTTTGTATGTGTTTATTGGTCAGGGCGTGAGCGGGGTGGGCATTTCTATGTGTTGTGTTTCTATGTTGGGTTAAGGGGTTGCCTGGTATGGCTCTCAATTAGAGGCAGGTGTTTGGCATTTCCTCTGATTGAGAGTCATATTAAGGTAGGTTGTTCTCACTGTTTGTTTGTGGGTGATTGTCTCCTGTGTCTTTCGTGTCAGTGTATGTGCACCACACGGGACTGTTTTGGCTGTTCGTTCGTTTGATGTAGTCTGTTCCTGTTCGTGAGTTCTGCGTGTAGTATGTAA